>NC_088851.1:10650257-10775257 GCF_904066995.2 Poecilia reticulata
GAGCGATACGAGCGAGAAGCTGAGCGTTCTCGTGGAAGGGATCAATGCATAAGGCTGACGAGGCGCCAGTTGATGTTCGTTTTATAGTTCTTACCAGTATGCTGCAATGTCACATAAAAATATTGAGGATTCGTTAGCTGAAACTTTAATTGTACCAATGCAGTTTGCAGAAAGGAAAAGGACCCTTAGAGAGACGTTTTGGTAGAAGGAACACGTCACTTCTTGATGGGAAATTTTGTATTTGTTCAAGTATTTCTAAAGGAAAACCACAGGACTCATCCCTCGATTAAATTAGTGCTGCAGTGGCATAGTAGTACACCGGACATGTTAGGAGGTATTCAAACTTTGTGTACCAATTATTCATTGAGGGGGGGAAAAAAAGTAACCCTTTGGCAAATAACAGTTTGTTTACAAAATCATTAGTGCCAAATGCATCACTGGCTTTTGCGTTCCCTTTTATGTGTACTTTCCTTTTTAAATTGTTTGGCGTATCCATCATTTTTTTGTTTAGTAGTCCGTGACGTTTTGTTTCAAATGTATCGTGGAATAGGCCGTGGCTTGATGAGGACCCACATTTATCACGCTCAAAATTAGAGGACTGTTGCAGAGAATGCCATCTTGTGGTCGCCGACTTTCCATAACAGACATTAGGAGTTATGTACATGCCTAATGGTTGTTTGGGAGGAGCCAGAGAAAATGCCTTCTTTTACTGTTCTGTCCAAACAGAAACACGCCAGACGGGATCGGTATTGAGCTTTCTGGGTGATGAACACAATACCACACTCCTGCTCACGTTTAAGTACGGTGGAGGATCTGTATTGCTGTGGGCCTGTTTCTCCTCTACAGGCCCTGGGAGTCCAGAGGTTTGTCAGAAAACTGAAAAATGGGTTGTCACTGGGACTTTCATCAGGATAATGATTCATAGCTGGATTGGCACAAAATGGTTCACAAAACATAAAATGAACCAAGATCTCATGCCACAGACCTCCAACAGGAAACTTTCGTGGTAAACCGAAGAGAAGAAAGTGTCGTAACACCGACCGATGGCTCTAGATCAGGATTCTCAAACTCCAGTCCAATCAAACTACTGAATTACATTCTCATCATGGCATCACATTCTTAAAAACTGCATAAAAAACACATCTCTTTAAATCTGTTTACATGTTGTATTTATAAAAACTGATGATAGTTTGCTGGTGTCTTGTGTTGTCGTTAACTTGTATCTACAGTGTCCTATAGTGTTTTGAAAATGTGTTATCATACATGTATAATGTTATAAAAATGTAATCCCAGCAATGAGCAGCTTATTTGATTCAGGCGTGTTGAAGAAAGAGAACATCTAAAAGTTGCAGAACAGCTTCCCTCGAGGAACAGAGATGGTGGCGATGCACCCAATGAAGATCTGCGATGAAGCGGAGCTTTTCCTTTTCCAAATGGTCCAGAAACCACAGTGCATTAAATTGTGAACTGCTATAAAATACCAAGAAACCTTAAATAAAAATCTGGAAGTTTCAGCCGAAAAACTGAAACAAGTTGTCGTAGGCTCTTCCAGAAGAATAACGCTCCAGCAAAGATAACGGGATCAACGTTGGTCTTCTGCTGGGTCCATATTGATCCCAAATGTAAAATCATATTGGAAACGTGCGGAATGAGCTAAAGAGAAGAGGATGTAACGGGACCCAAGGATCTAAATGATCTGGGGAGACTGCATGGCAAAGCACCTCATGTCCATTGTTAGCATGGGAACCATGTTAGAGTGCATGACATTCTTAATTAGGCTGTCACTCAGTCTTCTGCCAGGGTAAAGATCCAAAATATACTGCCATGGCAACGCAAACATGGTTCACCAAATCCAAAATTGGCTCTCTTCCAAGGCTGCATGAGTCCCAGACCAAAGTCCAGTTGAAAACCCTTGGGAAGAGATAAAGAGAAGATGCATGACGATGCAACTCATGGCTATTGTTAAGTATGTTGGAAGATCCGTGTTGCTGGGGGCTTGTTTCTTTTTCAAAGAGCCCTTGCATGAAATGATGAGCTTTTTGAACATTTCGACTAATTATAAATCATAAACGTAAACTGGGGTGACATGTGGTTTTGAAAGGACAATGAGAGAAAAAGAAAACGCATGAGAAAATCGAACATTTTCTTTGGTCATCTCAGTCCCCAGGTCTGAAATGCTACTTTTAACAAAATCAGTGAAGTGAATTGAGGAGCCCCAGGACGACTTGGGGGAAATATTCTGTAACTCAGAAGCTGAAAAGTTTGCTCTACAGTGACTTCACCCTCTCAAATCTCATCTAATGTCACAAAACAAAAAAACCCTACACAGCAACGCTAGCAACCAAGTGTCTTCACGGTGTGTTTTAGTCAGTGTTATTAACATTTCTGAGCAGATTCAGCTGCTGTTTTCCGTTGTTGAAGCGAGCCGGCCTGTTGTGAGCTTGTAGAGCGGCGGACTGCTCTGTGCCTTCCCTTCAACTGTGTTTCTCTCAGACTCGGAGGAAAGCATGAGTGGACGGTTTCAAGCTCCCCTCTCGCTGAATTGATTCTACTATTGGTCTTCAAGAAACATGGCGCTGAAGCACAGGGGCGGATAGCTCCGAGCCAGTGTTTCGTTCCTCTCATTTCCCCACCTTAAACGGGCCACCGTACCCTGATTCTTCTTTATATTGTCCTTGAAATTTAGTATATCACCAAAACGGGAGCGCTACCGGTCAAACCGCGTTTCCCCGACCGCGCACGTCCTCGGCTCCCCCCCTGTACCCAAACATGGTATATTCCACAATTTATTCCAGGGAAAGACTGACAGTTTTTTGGGTCATGAAGCAGCTGTTCAAGTCAGTGGTTCGCCCTCCCTCCGCAAGAATAAGGAATTAGTACATTTCAAATTAGATAACGACAAACGGCGGAGCAAGAAGAGGCAAAAGTATGACAATATGTCCGCAGAGCAGAATAACACATTTAAACTTGAGGTGAAAATATTTTTAGTTTATTTATAAATTAAAAACTATTTTTATTTTTATTTTTTTTGTCCATGGCTGATTTATAATATCTCTTCACAATATTGCGTTGTTTTTGTTGTTGTTGATATCTCCTTGAAATGAAGCATTGTGGCAAAACAATTAAGGCAATTCCCCTTCACAATTGTGGTGATATTTAAAAACTGCTCATCTATAACAGATGGAAAATACCTATTGACCTCTCTTCAATAAATCCAGTTAAGGTCAGTTCACTGAACTTACCAGTTTGGGGTATTTGGACACATGGACATCCATCTGAACCAACTTAGCTGCTTTGGAGAACTATATTTCTTCCTCCCGAGCGTCCCCTCTGATTTGCACCTAATTTATTAATTACAACACATTCTCTCGCACTAGTGCATTCAGCTTCACACCGAGTGCATTGGAAAGCGTTGCGTGTATGAGGCCAGGCTGGATTTGTGGACATACATTGTTTTTGTGCATGCGCGCACGTTCAGCATGGGTCAAGCCCCTTGGAAACAGCAGCAGAGGTCCTCTGCTTTTAAGTGGATTAAAACTCCAGCACAATCCCCAGAGCCGGCAGGCATTGGACAGACTGGGGTGTAGTTTAGACGAGGACTTAAGACTGATTATCTCTCATGCTGTCTTTGTTTTTTTTTTTTTTTTTTTTTTTTTTTTGCTGTTCTGTTGCAGAAATGGATAATGCTGTTCTGTGTTTAACCTGTTTAGCATATCGAATGTGAAGAAGATATTTAATATTTGGTTCAGATTCCTGCAGTGCTGGTCAGAATTTTATGCACACGTATTCAAACAGGGTCAAATACACAGAAGCCATTCCAGAAGCTTAATGCTAACCTCCTTTATCTGGTCCAAAAGCACTGTCTAATGTGGATATGTGATAATTATGTTGTTTCCTGGTTTTAAACAGGTATGTGTTGATTGGTGGCATAAGTTAAAAATTTGCAGGGGTGGATTTGGTTTTGTCTCCTAATAGGGGTTAGAGTTAAAAATGTTCTTAGTTAAAATGTACATTTTTATTTATAGAATTTGGTTATTGGTAAAACAAGATTGCGTTTGTTGCTTACATGGAATAAATCCAGCTCTTTCTCGAACGTTGAATACAATAAAAAAAAACAGAATTAGACATTGGTACATTT
Organism: Poecilia reticulata; assembly: GCF_904066995.2. Taxonomy (NCBI): domain Eukaryota; kingdom Metazoa; phylum Chordata; class Actinopteri; order Cyprinodontiformes; family Poeciliidae; genus Poecilia; species Poecilia reticulata. Next base: position 10,654,396 of record NC_088851.1, read on the forward strand.
CTTAAGAACTGCCTACTTAACATGGGGCCCCTGATCTTTACACACGATAACATCTGGTCATTTTACAAAAGCAGAATTTACATGTCTCAACAAAGGAACAGCTTGTTGACATTTAAATATTGTGGTAGAAGCATCATGATCTGGGGTCCTTTTAGCGCTTCAGCAAGAAAGGTTCACATTTTCCATAGTCACATTCAACTAAAGAATGACTTCACTGGAAAAAAAAAAAAAATATATATATATATATATATATATTTTAGTAGCTTAGCCTAGAGCTAAAGACTTTGATCGATATGCTGATGTATGATTTGTATGCGCGCTTGAAAGTCAAAATGTAAAAGAACTTAAAAATCACAGTTGTACACAAATAAAGGTGGATTTGGCTGTGTGGTGTTGTGGATTTGGCTCCTGGAGTTGCATCGGTTTTTCTCTCTTGATGTTCTCAATGTACAACACAGTGATGCAGAAAGGCTGTAAAATTACAGCTTAAGAGTTAATGACTGTTAAATAGCGCACTCCCAGCCAACAATATAATATCATTTTCAAGATTCATTGGGCAATGTACTCTCTGCTTACCTGCCAATGCTGCAAACTTGTTGCAGAATTCGTCTGCGATGCTGCGCCCCCAGAGCTCTGCGCTGCAGCCAAAACGGACACAATGGTAAATTCACTGAGAAAATGAAATGATCTTGTTACAATGCAATGTTCTGCTGGGATCTCTTGAGTTACTGTGACACAATCCACCCACCTTAACTGCGCTACAGCCCCTCTTTCAAAAAAAAAAGGACAGCTGAAGTTTCAAGTCAGGTGAATTGGCATGCTATAATCAAGCTCATATTTTGTTCAGGATTTTAAAACATCTAGTTTTTCTAATGTCGGCAGTAAAATGACGACATTCAGTGCATTCTTATTTAAAAAAGGCTGATATTATGCTTTATAAGTCACATTTTTTTCTCCATATTATCTCTTAATAACTTAAATAATACAGAAAACAGTGATTTGCTTTGTTTATTTGCCATTGACTGCCTTTTCTCCCTTAATTTTCCTTAAATGTTGAACTCGTGATTCAACAAAATGTATTCTTTTTTGTATTTTAACCGTCTCCCTTGTTCTAAAACCTACGAAATAAGAAGGTCCTGCAGTCCAGCCACTAAGCCGAGCACAAAGTGTGTCTCTGTAAACCTGGGAAAGCTCCATTTCTTAAATGCATCATGTGAGTTTTGCGGCTCGTTTGTTTACTATGAGAAGGAGATAAAAATGGCTGCTTGGAGTCTAGGAGTAGCTAATCTCAATCCCGCTCAAACGGGGGCCGCTGCCCGTCTCTCGCGGTCATCCGGTGAGAGTTGAAGTTCACCCTGGACGAGTCACCGGTTCATCACAGGGCATGTTTCAAAATGAGGAAAATAGTTTTCAGCTTTATTCATCTGGAGGAAAAGAAAAGACTCGGTGATCTTCACTGACTAACCTTCATGTTTTATCCTAATAATAAACTGATGTGAAACTTTATAAACTCCTGTGCAGCAGTATTTGCCCCCTTGTAAACAATACTGTATTTACAGTGTGAGCTAACCAGTCCTTATGAGGTTAAGTTTGATATCCTCCCCACACCAAGTTTTGTCTTTGTGATGTAAACGGAAACACACAGTCACCGCCAGCAGCTGATTCACAGTTTGCTTGTTCGCAATCCATCTTTGCAAAAACGCTAGAGCTTGTGAGCATTTCTGCTCTGCGTCACACAAACAGCGTCTTACTGGAAGCGTTTATGGCCGTCAGCACAGCTGGTGACAGGTGAGGATGGGTTATTATAAGACTTTGCTTTACTGTTATTCAAAACCGAAGCAGCTTCAAGTAAAACGGACGACTTAAAACTTCCTCACAATCTTCAATATAAAGTTTTGTGGAATAATTCAAGGGGGAAAGACAAGAGCAAGGCCGAGCCCTTCGGCGAAGCTTCATAAATAACAGCTGCCTGCTACAGTGATTGACGAAACTGCACTGACCTGGACAATTACTGTCACTCATTACGGTCTGCAGCTGCTCCTAATGTAACCTGTTGCATATGAATGTAAACTCCCCAACTCAAGTGGGGGAAGGTATATTCAAAGAGCTATAAATGATCTGACTCTCTGAAAAACAGATTAAAACCAAAGCGCCCTCTACACCTCAGGAAAATGCTGTCAGGACAACGCCCGACTCCGTTCGGCATAATTACGGCTGATTGGCCTCGCGAAGGTTTTGTGCTTTGCTAACATTGTCATTTAAAAATGCAAAGAGCATCTTAAAGTGACGGCAACAATCAGGATCCCGGTTTCCCAAATGAATAAAAAGTGTAATCAAAATGAAAAGCAGGTTATGGAGATAAAAATAATAAAAAAAAAGATTTCAGAACAGAATTAAATCTGTCAGCAAACAAGCCAAATATCAGTTCTGATGTTGCTGTGAGGATGTAAGAAGAATTTCAGGAAAAAGGGGGGATTATAGCTTTTAAATCAAGTTTGTTGGCATGGAGACCTTTTCAACTGGAGCCACCAGCTTTAACAAATATACAACATGATGTCGACAGACAGATTCAAAGACTTCTCCTAACTGGAAGAGTCATTTTTATCTTTCACACTGTAAATCTTACTGGTTCCAGTGAGCGCAAACCTAACCAGCAGCATTTTCTGTTGTGATTTTTCTTTTTATGATGACGCAGTAAACGTTGGAAGTGATGGCGGTTCCTGTACAGGAACTCCTCACAGTTGCATCGAAGCGTAGGGTGAAGAGTAAGCAGCGAGGCTAAGAGCGCTGAGATAAAATTACAAACTGTAGCACTTCATTACACGCTGAGCTGTCATAACCAGTAAGGTGTTAACACACCCCTGTTAAAACCCCATAAAATGAGAATATAACAAATAATTTCAAAACTTTTTTCTGACATGGTTCCTTTAGAAATTTTCAAGAGGAGATTGTTTTTTTGTTTTTTTAATTTGGGGGGGAGGGGAAGAAATAAAACCCTAACCTGTTCATTTACTACTGTCTGAAAGGTTCAATTATACATAAATTATTCTAGTGGATCTAAAAAACCTCAAATACAGTCAAATTTTTCAAAAATCATCTTTTCCAGCCGTTAGAGAAATGTAGAATTTGTAGGGATTTCTTTGCACTTTCTTTGTAAGAAAACACTAAACATTTTTATTGCCTAGTTAAACCAAACTGGAAACAATGCCAAAAACAACACTGAGCTTCAACAGAAGAACAAAATAACATCAATAAAGAAAACGGTGGCGGCAGCGTCACGGGTTGAGCTGAAACTATCAGCGGCGTCGCACAAGAACCGGTTTTGACCCCAAAACATTTCAGCGCTTTTCAGGATTTCCTTTTCCAGCGTCATATTGGGTTCAAATGAACAAAATAACAGCTTCAGCCAGCAGAAGGCCTTTGACAGGCAGTTTTGGAGAGGCAAAATGAAATCTGACAGATAATCTGTGTTTACCTTAACAAGCCTGTGGCCAAGAGATTTCCTCACAACCAAACAGATTCGGGGAGCTCTGCTAACCGAGAGGCCGAATGTCTCTATATGTTATGTTAAAGTAAATGATTTGATTAATCTAAATGTGTCTGGGGTCAATGATGATTTACACTCAGCTAAATAAAATGTTAACGTTGCTCTGTTGAGGCTCGCGTTTGGTGAGGTCAGAAGCAGCTTTGTTGCTACTCTTTCTCAGGGTGGCCCTTCATCATCCTCTCCTTTGAATGAAACAAACATGTTAATACTTGATTTGCCGCACATCCAGTAACAAACCGAAGTTACTCGGCAGACACTCCCAGCCATTCGTTCCGGTTCCCCTGCAGCTTTTCTCTCACAAATTAGGAGGCTGTTGCTTCAGACTTTGAATTTCACGGCGGATTTCGCCGCTTCGATTCAAGATAACAACGGCGTGTTTTTACATTACGTGGCGACGATAAGCCTCGAACTAACGTTATTGCTTCAGTTTCCTCCAGCTGTGGTTCTGTTTCACGGCTGAGATTTGACCCGAAGACCTTCTCCAAGCGGAGTCGCCGCTTCCCCACTGAGAAGCTGCTCAACTGTTTCGCAGGAACAAATCTGACACGTGGACAACTGAATGATTCATTCATGTATTTTCTTTCATTTTGGAGGAAAAGCTAAGTCAGTTTAATTTGGCTGCTAATCTGTGACTCATCAGCGGTTTTTCAGTGTGAAATTGGTAAATAGATTTCTCTTGAATAAACACAAAGCCTAATCACTGTAGAAAATTTCAAATGTTTTCTGATGTCGCCATGTTTCAGTAACTTGGTGACGTGTTAACGCTACAGCAGCGTTTAGATGACAAGGAAGGAGGAGTGAAGTGCTGCCAGAAAACTCAGAAATTTTGAGAGTAATCTCAAAAATTTTCTGGGAAAAAAATCTGAAATTTCTTGAGCTTGAAAAGTTGAAAATTTGTTCAACTCTGAGAAATTTTCCGGGAAGAAACTTGGTCATTTCTGAACTTGAAAAGTGAAGAATTTGCTTGGGGAAAACTCTGAAATGTTGAGACTAAGCTCAGAAATTGTCTAGAAAACCATTTTAACAGTTCAAACACCAATTATACTTTGAAACGTTCTCAGCCAAAGTTTTGCGGGGATCCGTTTTGGTGACCTCTGGATCTGGTCTCTTGTTTTCTGCAGCTGATGTGGTTCTGTTGGCTCCAGCAGACTGGGATCTCTGGCTTTCACTGGAGCAGTTCACAGCTGAGTGTGGTGAGGCTTGAGTAGGATTTAGGTCAGCTACTTCTAAACTCCTTTTCACAGTAAACAAACGTGTCTCGAGCCTCAAAACGCTCATGATGCATTTTAAAAAGATTTCTCACCGAGGTGTACAGATACGTGCTTTTAAGCAGTCATTCATTTTATTCTTAGGTTTAAGAACAAGAGAATAATTAAAACGCAAAAATATTACATATTTTCTTGAACCACAAATTCAACATTTATGAAAAATTAAGGGAATGGAGGCAGTTAGCAGTGACTGAACACAAATAAACAAAACAATTTTCAGATTTATTTTCGTAATGAACCTCTTCTCCACGTCTAGATTTGTGTTTGTATGTCAGACAAAATCCAGAGGAAACGCTGAAGTTTGTGGGTGCAACATGGACAAATAAGGACATCAAACGGGTGCGAACACTTTTGCAAGGCGCTGTATACATTGACTGTTCTGAGAGCAGATTTATTTCTGTCGTAATCAGTTGATGCAACCGTGTGCAATACGAAACATCTTCGATGCTCCAGGGAATATGGAATTATCCCTCCATAAACCCGCATTGTACTTAAAGCTCGCCTTTTGCGAAACTTTGAGTGATTGTGATTTTCCACTCAAGCGTTGGCCTTTTCTGCTGCCTTGTGAATGATGCTTTTAGCATTCATCCCATCCGATTTAGTAAACCAAGCCTCCAAAACTCTCATTCATGCTCACGATACATCTGGTTTCCTTGGACACTTTTGGTTGCCTAGGAATGATATTTCACTTGGCGATGACGTCGCCTCCAGCGCTCCTTACCTCCCGAATCCAAAGTGTTGCCGCGCCTCAAGGAAAGCAAGTCCAAGCAATAAGAACAATATCATATTAAAACAATTCCTGTTTCTTTTTTCTCCTCTTTTTTTGTATTGCATATTTAAATAGGTTTAACTCCTTCATTTAAAAAATGTACTCCTTGGCTCTGAAAAAAATCCTAAGAGATGCAGTGGAATCGGGCCTCACAGAATCCCACGGTGCCAGATGAATGTATACCTGTACGGGTGTGCGTGCGCGCGCGTGCGTGCGTGTGTGAGTGTGTGAGCAGGAATGCGTGTGTGCGTGTGTGTGTGTGTGTGTGAAGATAAAAGCGTGTGTGCTGTGTGAGTTTGTGTCTACTCCCAACCAGCCTCTAATGGAGATCATGTGTGGAGTCAGCAGTGCAGACACACAAAAAACATGCTAACCCAACCCCTCCACCCGAGGCCCCCCACCACCAGCACCACCACACACGCTCTGCGTTAACATGCACACACACACGCACGGGCATGCACACACACAGAGAGAGCGTGCCTCAGTCAGCGAGTTAAGAACAACTCCTAGGGGAGGTAAAGCACCAGTTTCTCTGTGTGTGTGTGTGGCAGAACACACACTCTGTTTTAGAAAGATGGGGGATGGTGGGGTGGAGGATTGTAGGTGGGGGCTGCATGGTGGGGAAGGGAAGGAACGAGAAGAAGGGGCCTAAGAGAGAAAGGAAAAAGATATGGGCAGTGAGCTAAGGCAAAAAGGATGGAATAGCTGTGTGTGTGTGTGTGCGCGTGTGTGTGCGTGTGTGAGTGGAGAGTGAAGGAAAGGGAGAGAAAGCTGAGGATCAACAGGGAGGATAGGGAGAGTGTTTGAGAAAAAGAGAAGGAGAGGAAAGACGGGGAAGTTGAGGGGCCCCGCGCAGGGCGGCCCGGGGGGGGGGACAGGAGGCCCTCTAGTTTTGGCCGAGGGGCAAGATAGTCAACAACACGTTTATCTAAAACCTTCAGACAACTTCTGCGTCAAGGACAGTCAGCGTGAGCCTCGTCCTGGATCCTTTCAGACGATCTCTGAAAATTCAAACCAGTTCTGTTGCTCATGTGAAAATGGCCGAAGTAAGAATAACATAAAACCCAACTATTATTGAAGCTTTGGGCCTGGGCAGACATGTCATCTTGACAGAGTTCAAATCTGCATTAATGTTCCTTCTGACTATTAAAACAAGAGCAGGATAATCAAGATAAGGTGGACGATGTTGCTGGGACATTTCTCATTTGTGTGAAACTGGCATGAGTTTCTAAATAAAAAATGCTCAAGTTATAGTCAGACAGCTGGTTCAGTGAGAAAGATCAACCAACATCTTAACTTCAGGCGATACCACCCCACAGGAAGGATTTTTTAAATATAGAGTTTTACGCAGCATCATCTTTGCGTCGGACACAGTCCTTTCTAAACATTTACAACTATCTGTGTGTTTCATTGTGACTTTATCGGCTAATACAAAGTAGAGCAGGACTCTTTCCAAATGAACCGTGGAAACCTTTTTTTATTTTTTTTCTCCAAAAAGCAAAACGACTATGACAAACCCCAAACCGAGAACTTTGCTCCATGTCTAAACTGACCACTGGTGTCATAATTGCTGTTCTTGACGGAGACTGATCCAAACGCAAAAGCGAGGATGACAAACTTGTGCTGAAGGTGAAAACGACAAACTGGGGAACAACTGGGAGGAACAAGCCAAATAATGGGACGGAAGAAACGGACTGGACCTAAGAATCTCAAAACAAAACACTGGGAGGGTGAATGAGTGATATGAGATCCAGGTAGGACTAATTTGTGGAATGCAGTGCAGCTGGAAGAGAACCTGAGAAGCTGCAGCTCTTTTTGTGTGGTTGCGTATTTTTGTTCTGCGTCTTAAATACAACTTTTAGGAGAAAATAGAAAAGTTCTGATGCAATTCTCAGCATTGAGCTCTGGAGGCAAGATACTGACTCCCCCAAATTTCACTTAAAACAAATCTGGTCATTAGAAGCACAAACTAGTTTTATCACAGAAGAATTAAAACACGTTAAATCATTACACTTGCAAGAATAATTTTGAGAAAACTATATGTTTCCAGTAGTTCATCCTCAATAAACATACATTTTCTGTCATTCAAGTCCAGGTCCAACGGGTCCAGAAGGAGGTCCGTGACGTGCCGGCCTCCCCTCAGCAACATTTTCCTGTTTTTGTTTTTTTTTTTCCTTGGGAATCTTCAGGTTTTCCCAGGACAGATGGAGAATCCAACAGTTTTGCTTATTTTTATAATATGGCTTTAAAAATTTAACTGAGCATCCAAATTTTATTTTTTTTGTTACACTTGTTTAATAGGATCCCTGTTGATCTGAACGGATTGACGAAGCTTTCTTAATTTAATAAGAAATACTCTTAGTTGTCTTTGTACTGAGGGTTAAGCAGGAGTCGTTTAGCCATGCTAATGTTTTCAGTGTTTCACTGACAGCTAAACAACTTTCACCAGACATGTGAAGCTTCAGGAGGATTATTAATACGCAGGTTGACAAGGACAGGATCTGAAATAGCGACTTTAAGGATTCCTGTTTCAATTTTGACAAAAGATTTGCTACTATTGACGAAGACACGTTGTTCACAGCCTATCATGTACGACTAGAAACCGAGACACTGATCGTTCTGATAAATCAAAGGATGAAATCTTTGAAATTAGTGAATTATAAGCTTTTTGAGGTTGAGGAACACTTTACCAACTATTACTCCTTTGCCAAGAGAGTGCTTAACCTGTTCTGGCAAAAAGCACAGAACAGGTCCTGTAGTGGAAATGATTGTTTCTGGAGCCAAATTGAAGAGGATGTAGACGATTTTTAGTTTCTAAATATTTCAGCAGTTGTTCTGAGTCAGTCTTCTCCAACACCTTTGGTATGTAAGGAAGAAGACTTGCATGTCCGTGTAGTTGCGCAGTTGTGCCATAATTTTGAACAACTGCACTGTGACATAATTAAAAGTTATGGAAAGGAATCTTTTATAATCCAACCTTGCTTGACTCGTCGTCTGTGTTCCTGTGTCTCCATGGTGCTGCGTGTTCGCTAGACGTTCTCAGACAAACCTCTGGGATTTATATGAAATGACAGTCATGTGACCTCCGTTTACGAACCAGGTGACTTTGGAAGGCAGCCGGCTGCACTGGATGTTATTTAACTTGGCTGCAACAGTAACATAGAGTCTGCGGTTGTAATGTCACAAAATGTGAATAAGGTCACTTTTGCTGGACATTACAGGATTTAGTGTAATTGTCCTATAGTATGATTGTCCAGTTTAGAAAAACAAGAAAAAAAAGTCAAGTTATTATTAGTTACAAATAATAATAATAAAAAACATTTTCCAACGGAAAAGGTATAGCAGATTTTTTCAAATTCATTTTTAATTTTTACAAAGTTCTTGCTGCCGCATTAACCAAGAGTTGTCCTTCTCTTTATAATCTACCTCTTGTGTTAAATTTTCACCCGAAAAGTTGCAAATTATTTTTTTGGGATTGTTTGATCAAATTTGTTGCAGAACACTTGCACAAGCATTAGCATCCTGTAGGTAATTTAGTTAACAGGAGCATAAAAACCCAACAGCTCTTTGATTAAGAATGGCTTAAATGTTTATATATTAAAAAACAACAATTTATCACATATAGGTGATGTTTTTAATATATTGTTTTCTGTCAAAATGCTTGTGAAGTAATTTGTTTTAGCTCTGTTAGCTAGCTCTGTGTTAGCTAACAGAGTTCTGGCTAATTCTCAGGATAATTGTTCTGACTGATGTCAACTCTCTAAATAAGGTACTTGAATACTTTACCCAACACAAGAATAATCGGTGTCTTGCCTCTGAGCTGCGTCCTTTGCAAAGCAGAAAAACGCTAAGCGGTGTCACAAAATGGAGGGTAAACTAATCATTGACTGTGAAGTCGCGATAAAGAAAAATCAGAAACTGAGATTTCCAGCTAATGGCTTTCTTTCTTTCTCTCTGTGAACAAACAGAGTCTTCAGCTATGACAATCCAACAAGTAAATTATTCAAATTAGCTTAAAATTATCACATTTTTTTAAAAATAGCTGCTAAAATATTAAAGCTTGTTAGATTGGTGTGTGAAATTAAATGCTGCTACAGTCTAAACTTGCGTTCTCAACCTATGAAGGTGACAGGAAAACAGCATCTGAAATTACTCTGCGAGTTGAAAGAAAATAACATCTGTAGACTGTCTGAGCAGCCAATTATACCACCACACACACAGTTTGTGTCTCCGATAAAAAAAAAAAAAAGAAGGGGTCTTGTAACTGTTCAAACGCTTTTGGGAGGACGTACAATCTGGTTCCAATTTGACATCCAGGGTAACACATGTTTCTGTCGCAAGGTTTCAGGTCAAATGTAAATAAAAGAGAGAGAGCCCTTCATGTAGTAGATTCTTCACACAAAAAGAAAAGAAAAAAGAAACTTGGCACACGGCTAAATCCATACCAAATGTATGACATATGTTTATGAAGGGTATGGAATGAAGTGTTAGCCTTCCAGTGTAAGAAAAGAAAGTTACCAAAACCATTGAGTTTGCTCCTGTAATTTCGCTCTTACAAACTTCAATCGTTTATCTTCTTCTTTAAACTTCTTTAAAAAAAAAAAAAACTTTCATTTTGGATAAAATATCCTTTAAAATGTTCATGAAATGTACCTTTACTCTACGCTTGGACTGGGGAACTTTATGATGAGCAGCTGCCTCGCATTTCTGATGGCAGAATGAACTATTAGTACAAATTGAAACAAATATTTATCCCCAAATCCAGCTCTCTAATTTCTCACATCGTAAACTCTCTGGTTATGAAATCCCATCCAATTCAACAAAAGTTGTCCAGAAGAACTTTGACAGCCAACTTTAATTCACATCCAAACGCTTTAATCTCAGTCACAACGATGGCGAAAATCACACCAACAATCCAGTTTTGTTCAAACCGTAATTTGTTTTTCAAAATCAGGCTCAGACCAATTGGTAAATAAATTATCTTAGGAAACCACGCAATTTCAATTGCCTCAAACCAAATCGTGCTGAGCAAGAAGAAGGTGTTCATGAAGAGATGAGATGAGAGGGCAGGGCAGATAATTTGGAGCAGGACATTGTGCATTATGTGAAACATTGTCGGAGTCATAGGTTGTAATAAACTTTATTTCGGCCTCTGACTGCGCAGTTTGTGTGACATGTAGCCAGATGAACACAAAGTTCAGTGCCACCTTTATTCACTGCTTTTGCTCAAGTTAGAGGCGTGTCCTTAGAGAACATTTGTGAACAAACAACATCATGGAGACCAAGGAACACAGCAGACAAGTCAGCGAGAAAGTTGTGGAGAAATTCAAAGAATCTTCAAAAGGTGTAAAGCTTGTATTTCAACATACTTCTGCTTTATTCAGAGACATAAGTTTTCAACTATTTTGTGTAGAAGAGACATCAGCACTTGCAGTTAAAATAGCAGAAAAATGGTAGCTTCACCCTGTCTGAGTGACTAACAGTGAAACATCTGGTAGCAAACTAAAAAAAAATAAAGTTTTTAAAGTTTAGTCCCACCTCAGAGGACTCCGCTGAACACCTCCAGTCAAGGTTATGCGTTCAGAGACAATCTGACTGGGAATGGCTCTCCATTTTGTTTGGGAAACACTTGTTCACAATTTCTCAGGGAGGCTTTGAAATTGGCAGCAACAGTTTGCAAACAGAAAGAGACTAATTGATTAATTTCACCGGTCTGCGAGACAGCTGGCTGCTCATTCTCAGCCCCTCTGCACGTTCATCTGGACGATATGACAGATTCTGCAGGGTGCGGTGTGACGGTGTTCAGTCCGGAACAGGTTTCGGGTTGTACTCTAGGTCCGTAAGTCGTTGCAGTGACGTACAGATGATACGTATGCTTTTAATTTGAGAAGCATCGAATAACTCAGATGTTGTGTATGATATGTTTGCTTTGTCTTTCATTCCTGATAAGCAGATGACTATCTTCTAGATACTTGATGGAAGTTGTTCATGTTTGCTTTCGCTTTTCTGCTATAGGCCAGTTTTAATTGAGGACGTAGGGAGTCATGAGCAATAAATTAGAATATAATATCATTGAAGATTTACTATCTGAGTCAAATCAGATGCCATGACAGGTAAAACTTTCTGAAGAAAATCTGTGGTGTGGGAAACGATCACAGCAGAGGAAGGAGGTGAATTAGTGTATAGTTTTTTCTTTTCTATGTTTGTTTTAATTTGACATGGCACTGCTTCTGGATTTGATATGCAACATGTGTGCAGATTAGCTCACAAATTTTCATAAGTTTTTCTGTCAAATGTGGCAAATAAGGCACAGGCGTTATTGCTGATATTTTTGTTTCATTCGCAAAAGAAAGATTCCACTTTTGTTGCAAGTTGTGTCTGCATAGCCTCTCTTTGTCGACGTCACCTTGAACCTGGCGCCCTGTTTTAAAGGTTACTTTAAAAAGGCACTTTTAATCTGACTATGAAGCCTCATCTGAATTTATGTTCTAATTAATTAGTGACTGTATGCAGGTGGACTGCTAAATGTCACAGACAGATGGATGGGAGACTGTTTTGGGAAATGTCGGTTTTTGTACTGATTTGAAGAAAATAAACTGGCTTCTTTTGTTGTTCAGTCAAGTCAGGGTGATTTCCCCTCTATAATGGATAACATTGTGCAAAAAAAGAAGAGAGCTCTGCCATCATCATATTTCTTTTAAGCTTTCTTAACCAGGCCTTAACCAGCAGTGAATAAATCAGTGCTAAATATAAAAATTTTATGCGTTTTTCCAGACCAACAGAAAGTAGACCATAACCGTGAAGTGGAAGGAAAAATGTGCCCTTTTGTCTCTCTCTCTCTCCATATATATATATATATATGTCAATTTTTTTTTTTACAAATAATATACAAATATTAAACTCCTCTAAGTCAATATTTCTGTAGAACTACCTTTTGCTGCACTGACAGCTGCAAGTCTTTGGGGGTATATCTCTATTAGATTTGTACATCTTCAGACTAAATTCTGGCTGCTCTTCTCTGCAACACGCCTCAAGCTCTAACAGATTGGATGGAGAACGTGTGGGACCTGCACTTTCCAAGTCGTGGGACGGATTCTCCTTTGACTTCCTCTTGACCATCTTTCTTCTGCTCTAAGTGGCTTCCCTGTCCCCGCTGCCACCATCGTGTTTTACTTTGTGCATGATGCGTTCACAGTGATTTGCAGTGTCAGATTTGGCCTACAAGGCATAAGCAAAAACTAGCTCTGCACATAACAGCAAACACACAGGCCAAGAAGTGTAGCTCTGGCCCAAGCAGAGCACAACACTTTCTTCCACATGCAAAAAATTATAATAATAATTTAAAAAAAAAACATCCCTTACATGGGATGTTTTTCTTTTTCTTTTTAGTAGAGAAGTAAACCAGCATTAATACCAGACTTTTCAGGTCCAGAACTGATAGTTGTTTTGTTGTTTGGATTGCCCCACCTGAGCTACAGCTCCTCCAGAGTTACCGTAGGTCCTGTGCCTGATTCTCTGGTTAGGTTGGAAGCCAATGTGATGGAGCAAAGAGAGCTCTGTTTGATGTTCAAGGCTTGGGATATTGTTTTATAAACTAATTACTTTCTCCCTGACCTGTTTGCTGAACTGTCTCCATGACGCTTTGTGTTTTCTAACAAACCTCTGAGGACTTTAAAAAACCGTTGTATTTCTACTGAGATTAAACTATTCGCACAATTAGTCAATTTATCAATTAGGTGACCTCTGATACTGTTTGGTTACGATGGGTTAAATGCTCTCCACAGTTTTTAAAATCTTATTTCTTTAAAGAAAAAAAGGGGGAGGGGAGAACCCACACATCACTTTTCTTTCACTTTTTTGTGTTGGTTTATCACATAAAACCTCAATCAAATATGATGAGGTTTCTGATTGTAATGTGACAAAATGTGGAAATAGTTTAAGAGTTATAAATATTTCCAAGGCAGCAGGACTCAATGGGGTGCAGAGTGGATTCACTGCAAAAAAACAAAACAACAAATCCTTTGTGACTTGAAAAGTAAGAAAGGTAGCCTTGGAAATAAGTGTAGTTTAATAAAATATTGTTTTAGGTGTATGGATGCTCATGCAACCAGATTATAGCAGCGTTTTTATTTCTTACATTTTGGCTTGTAAGCATTTTGATTGTTTTGTTTTTACATTGAGTTGGACAAGATAAATCTCCCATAAACTCTAAAAAAAAAAATTCTGTAATTATTTCTCAAATTCTCATTTTTAGATCTTTTTAAGTCCATTTTAAGGAGGAGTACAGCTTTCATTATAACACCCAAATGCAAAAAAACCCTCACAAAAACATGAGCAAAAAATGAATGAAATAATTTAAAACATATATAATTAAAAAAGCCTTTTGACTCCACCAGTCAGAATATCTGCAAGGAAGTATCTTAAACCCAAAGCAGGACATTTGGGGAATTAAATTTAGCTTTCCAGCGTGCTCTTCAATTTTTATTAAGCTTGGGCATAACATCGTGAACAAACATTTCTTATTTAATATAAATGTATAAATAGGTGTATGTACACAATGTGAAATAAAATGTAAATCTCTGCTCGGCTCCATGTCGGCTCACCGAGCTCAATTTCTGCTGTATTCAGATCAGTTTTACTTCTTTGTGACACTACAGCTGCTCATACACATATGAACTGATATTAAGGTTAAACAAGCATTGTTACATAAGGGCACCAGGTGAAGCAAAACCGGGATGAAATGTTTTGCAGCCCAGCGACTGTTTCAGCCACATTTCCTCACTTTGAGTTTCCAAACAGTCCTTTCATGCTACATAAAATGCTAACTTCCTCTGTGCTCTGGCTACAGTGTGAATCTTTCCTTTTCGCGTGCATATTTCTGTGTCGCTCCCTGAAGGCATGTTGCCGTCAACCATGGGAACTTGTGTGTCTCACTGTGAGTCCACAGTATCTGCCCTGTCAGAAATAGGCCGGGTTAGGTTAAAAAATGTTTCATAAGCTCCGGCTGACCTCCTTCCTCTCCGCTTCTCCCGCTCTGCCCCCTCCCGTCTCTACCCGTCCTTTCTTTCTTTTTCTCTTGTGCTGCTTTCCTCCCTTTCACCTTTAACGCACAAACAGCCAACGCAAAAAAAAAATGTTTACGTCGCTGTCAGGATATTTACTTTTTCCCAGTATTTTATTCTGCTGTAATAAATGTTTGAATTATTTATTTTTCCTCTTATGCCTTTGTTCTCGTGTTTTCTCCGTTGCTTCTGCCTTAAAATACTCGAGTGTAAAAGGACAGTGTGAGCGCACAGATGTGTGCAGGTTTGTGTCTTTGCACAGATGTTTTAAGTCTCTCCTCGTGCGTCGCCCATCTGCATATGCATTTGCGTGTGTGAGTCTGTGTGAGACCGTAATTGCATGCATGTGTCTCCGTGTTTGTCTCAGTCTACCATTTGACTGCCATCTGAATCTGTGGCACGTACAGCAGAGCAACGAAACAGCAGATTGGCAGTCAGGAGGGAGAGAAACAGAGAGAGAGAGAGAGAAAAGTGGACGTGCATGTTGGGGGTGGGGGCAGCAGGAGGGCTGTGGAGAAGCAGGAGAGAGGAGAAGAAGAAGAAGTGCAGGAGAGAGAAGAAGAGGAGGAGGAGATGAGGACAGGAGGAAGAGAAAGAGAGAGAGATGTGAGCGTGAGAGTTAGACAAATAGAGATACAGAAGGAAACAGAGAGACAGGCTCAGAGCAGGAGGAGGGGGTGGTGGGAGCGGGGCATCAGCATACAGAGGCAGTCTGTGGTCTTCCAAGCAGCAGCAACAGCAGTAAAAATAGGGGAGAGGAAAAACAACGATGGCTTAAAAGATTAAATTCCTGTTGGAGTAGGAAGTGCAGAAAGCGGGAAGGGCAGATCCCGAACGTGGCAATGGGACAACACACGTTCTAATAATCTGCCATCGCAGTTTGTTGGGTCTGTGGTGTCAATTGACGGCCTGATAGATTTAGTGGATACATTAAAGACAGGAATGTTATTAAAAGACCAGGTTCTGCGGCGTAAAAAGTGAGAATTTTTTTGCGTATAACTAGAAAACTTTCAAGCATTTGACGAAACTTGTTTTGTCCCGTGCAACTTAAAAACAAATCACATCTATCAGAGTACAAACATTTTTAAAAAACCAACAAGCTGCAGGATTAGTGTTCAGTCCTTTCAATCAAATCTGTCCCTGACGTCAGATTGAGGAATATTTGCGCCACTCCTCACTTGTTTGGTGTCTGAGTGGACTTTTGCATGTGCTCCATCTTTCTCGCAACTTCTCGCAGTATCTCAGTGAAGTCAAGATCTGGGCTTTGACTAAGCCCCAGAGTTTTCTATTTCTTAATTCTCAGCCAGTTCTTAGTAGATTTACAGAGATGTTTGGGGCCATTGGGGTCAAAATATCTGGTTAATCACAGTGGGTTCATGATTTAACAAAGGGGCAGTTGAATTTTCTCACAGGTCTAGGTTGGTTTGGATAGCTTTTTCCATAAAAAAAAATGAAATCATCATTTCAAAACTGCTTTTTTTTATTTACTCGGGTTATTCTTGTCTGATATTATGGTTGGTTCGATTCTCTGATAGTATCTTTCAGGACTTCTCCTGATGCTTTGTGACTTTAAGGTGTGCTGAGAATAACTGTCCTGTTCTGAAGATCCAATGATGCCAAACCTTAAAGGTGACAAATTGTGCTTGTTTGAACAAGTTAGGATTGGTCATGCTTTAAGCTATACAAAACAGTAACTACTTTTTCCCCCACCCCAAAAAAATCATTCTCGCATTATGAGATTTTTACCTGGTCAGTTCTGCCTATTTTGAGCTTCTTCCACAATGAGCTGTTTTAGGCCTCTGTCACTTTTATGCAAATAAGCTGCTGCTGGTGACGCCTCCTACTTCATGTTTACAATTTATGCACATGAACATGGCTGCAAATAGAAACAATTGCACAGTTGTACATCTAAATAAGCAGTTTCTGAATAATAAAGGTAAAGGTGCAATCCTCACCTTTACAAGTTATCTGTTTTGTTATTCATTTTTAAATCTAATTATGTATCTTTTGTGGTTTTTACTTGGAGCCAACATCAAGACATTTTTTTTTCTAGTAGTCATTGTATAGCATACAGCAGTAAAACCAACTGACCAAATGTGCTGGAGCTCTGCATGAGTTGCTAGGTGACTGTCTGGGCTGGCTGGGGTTGCTAGGTAACAATGTAGTTCCCTATGGTACTTTATAATGAAAAGCATTTAGTTATTGCCAAAAAAATAGTTGAGTGATTTTTTTGTTTTGTAATTTTTATTTTATTAATTTTTTTTTTTAGGGCTATAAATATTTCAAGAAGCAACAAATGGAAGTAATAAAATGTACAAAAAGACACAATTTTACATATTAGATCCCCTTTGAACGTCATCACAAACTGCACACAAGTACTTTTTCTCCAATTGTCCTGATAATTGACTAAATTCATTATGCTACATGCTTCAGATTTCCTGTGCCAGCCAAAGTAAAACAGTGCCAGGCCATTATTAAACCTCAGCCTTGCTTCAGTGTCAGCAGATTTTGCTTTTCAGAGTATTCTTCATCCATCCTCCTCAGCGTCGGCCTGAAAAGTTCCAGTTTAGCCACATCAGGCCACAGAACAGGACTGGCAAAAACCACTCTGGGTTTTTCATGTAGTTTAAAGTAAATTAGAGTTGACTTCCTGTGCCTTTGGGTCAGTCGTGGTGTAGGTCCTGGAGTTTGGCTTCCATTTGGTACGGGTCTCGCTGTGGCAACTGAAACGTCGGTGGCCGCTGAGTGCCTTTGGTGTCGTTTCGAATCCGTTTCCCTGTTTCTGCAAAGGACGGATATTTTCCCTGAAGTTTGTGGACTGTTATTTTTTTTGACTCAGCAATATGTCAGCACACGGTCCAGGTGTTGGAAGTGTTCAATCTCAAGCACACCATGCAGCCATCAGCTCTGGATTGACTGCATCAGGTGTTCCTGATGTCGTCTTCTTTGGGAGAATTTGATTCAGACGGTTCTGGTGCCAACCTGACGTGGTGACACCAAAAATGTTTGGAATTAGAATTCACTTCACCATTTTGCTTATGTAATTACTATATTATAATTAATAATCAATCATTAATTGAAATTATTGATCAAATTAACTTAAAGTTGGTTATGCAGCAGGTTTTTTAAAGTTCGAAGGTTTTAAAAGTCCCCTTTTTATGTCCAGCAGGTTCGTAGGAAACATGTGCAGAGCCGATGTGTCTCTGTTGGAGGCTGACTCCAAAGACGAGGCTTTTTCCGCCCAGGTATTTATCCGCTCTTATCTGATCAGCTCAGAGTTTTATTGCAGGGTGGGGAGTTTTGGCTCCAGCACAAGGAATGACCAGCTTGTGAATAAAAATGGAGTCCAACAGGGTTGAGCAATTAAAACTCGCCGTCTTATCTACGTTATGTACTGGTGTTGAAAACGACATTAAGTTGAAGGAAAAAACTTTTAGTTGCATTGTTGCAGTCAAAGGGTAATAAGTGATCATTCTGACATTACACCAGTTTCATAATCCTCCCACATCCCCCAACCATCAATGTTTCATTCACTTTTAAGAGAAGTTTATAAACTCAAGAAGACACAGTTTCATGTATTTCATGAGCTTTTTGGGATAGATGTTCATGTCTGCGTTCATTTTGACAGTCATGATAATTGTTGTTAAAATGGACAAAATCATAATGCAATGAAAGTTTGTTTTGTGTTTGCATCTCTAGGAGAGAAATCAGACATCTAACTGGTTCACAGTGCATTGGACGCTCACTGATTAGCTCAGCTGTTTGCTCCTACATGTGAGAAATATTCTTTGGAGTATGGTTGTATTTGTTGTTAGTTGGTGAGAGTTCAGAGCCATCAAAAACTTTGACTTTTTTTTTTTTTTTTTCAAAAGCTGCATTTCTGTAACCGTTTCATCTAATAATACATAATGGAGAAATGCTGTGGGTGGAGATCACAGTATTTGCTCCAAATTACCTTTTTCACAGTAATGATAGAGGGAATTTGTATGATAGGAATGTCTTCTGTAGCTGTCTGCATGCTGCGAGATAAACTTGAGATTATGTTTTTTGTTGTTGTTTTTTTGGTTCATCTTATTAAACACCCCTTCAGATAATTATGCAGTCAGTGATGCCAAGATTCTTATTTCTGAATGTTTCTCTCAGATTCTGGGGTTATTTGAGTTGAAAAAAAAAAAAACATTGCAGAAAAGACACCACTTTTTTTTCTTTTTACTTTTTTTTTCCCCGTTTTGCTAAGCTATGCAGTTGCTCAGTCTGCCTCAGTGAAAAATCATGAGCATTCGGCAGGCTTGGAGTAGCTATAACTGATGATCTATTTTATAATTAATTCAACAAATAACTACTTGACCATTTAGAATCACACACTGAATGCTGATGGAGCATTGAATGTTCACGCATTCTGCGTTTTCCAAGTAACAAATATTTAAAACCAACGGTTACAGCAGGGCCTGGGATTTCTGACTTTGTTGTGTTTTTGTCAATAAAAACGTAAGTATAATGTTTAAATGTTCCTTCTCAAACATCGTCATTTCAAGATGAATAACAAGACTGTCTGAGATCAGATTTCAAATGAAAAGTCACCAAACCAAACTTCAAAATCTAACATTATATTATGCATTTTAAGAACTCTGCGACACTTCTTTACTTCTTCTTTGCATTTATTTGTCTCTCTAGGTCTCCAGTGTTCATCCAGTCTTAATATTACAGAGACATTTAAAATTAGAAAATGTCATTCAATAGTTGCTACCTTAACAAACAAAACCTTGGTTGTTTTCTGCTTGGAGCTGGTAGGACGCACCGAGACTAAGTCCTAGAATTTGTTTTTATATAATTACTGTTTAGAGCAAAATCTACGCACACGGATTGATCACTTTGTTGTATTGACATACAAAATAAAGTTTATTACAGGGCATGCAGAGATGTTATTTTTCTGATGCCACTGATCTCATATCATCTATAAATGATGTGAGATGCCTGGTTTTCAAAAAGGCATTGCTTGGCTGCTTTTCAGCTCTTATCTCCTTTCATGCCGCTTTCCTAACGTACACTGAAGTAGCTGCGTTCTTGCACAATAACCAGCAGGTAAGTTCGTGACTACAAGCCACGAGAAGAGACTATAAAATAAAAGGACATCTGTAAGATCTCTTGATGACCTTTGCTCCTCTTCCTAGGTGAGTTTTAAGATGCCTGAAATAATTCAAAGCAAGATTCATCAGAGAAAAAGATGTCGAAACTCCTATCATTGTCCAGTTATTAAACCTACTGCCTCTTTCAGGCAGAGGGTTCTTTACCATCCCTTTACTCACACTGGCAACACCATTGATTAGCTAAACTCTTTAGCGTGCGGTCTCTAAGGATGCAATCTGACTCACCTTGAAGTTTTTGATGGTCCAGAAAACCTTCCACATGAGGCACATAATATATAGTAAGTATATTACCTTTTTCTTTTATAACTTTCTAGAACTCTAAGCAACTTCTTGCTGGTATTATTAGAGTTACAAAACCCCTTTTCCCTGTGGAAAAGAACATGGAAGATAACTTTGAATTATTGTGCGTGAAAGCAAGTTTGAAATGTAATCCTTGCTGCAATGAACTGATGCGTTATCAGTCTGAAGTATCCAAAGTGACTAAGCTGCCAGGATATAAGATGGCACAGAGACAAAAAGATCTGCCTCTGTTTCTAGAGTTTTAGAGTTCTACATGTTATTTATGTTTTATACACTATTTCAAACCTTTTGCATGAAACAATAATTTGTGCAGACAGCAAGCAGCAGACTTTAGAGCGCTTCTCTCAGAGTTCCTCCGTTTATTTCTTTTGGTTGCATGTCTGCGTGGACATCGTCTCTGAAAACATCCAACAAATTCAGATCGTTTTCGCGAGAGTCAAACGTGGACGTCCGTTGTTCTGAACACCGGTGTTCTGTGCCCCCGCCTCTCAGACAATGTCAGCAGGGACAGGACCGCCTGACCTTCTTCGGGGTAAAAGAATTTCTCCTTGCCCGACCTCACAAAGGGAAAGCCTGTTTTTTACAAAAGCTCGCGCACAGGGAGAAGGAAGGAAGCGGCTCCAAAGTGCTGGAAGGAGTCCCGCATCTCTGTAAGAAGCCAGTGAGCTCCGATAGAGACGTCCCAACAAACCCGGCTGATTGGCATGCCAAAAGACGCCATTCATTTAGAAATTGAACATGTGAATTGGAGGCTTCTGAGAGGAAGCTGGAGTGATGAAAAATACAGGTTTGGCATGATTGAGCTCCAACCTGTTTGGGGATTGCACATGTGTATGGGATTGTGTGTGCATGCGTGTGTGGGTGTGTGTGTGTACACTCTCGCTGATAGGATGGGGGGGCTTCGTTAGGGTAATTACAGCTTTGCTATGTAAATAAGCCCGTCATAGTGGAGAGAGACACACCCACCTCTTTTTCAGACCCAATTAACCTAACTCCCCTGGAATTTGCATACCTAACAATCTCAATACGCCCATATGTACACAGAAGAATCCACCCCTTTCACATTTACACACTTTATTAAAGCCGAATTATGCCTATCAGTACACGTGTTAAACTTCTCGTTTCTACTCAGTAGTCGGTCGCAAACACACCAGGCAGCACAAAGTGTGAACTTGAGGAGTATTTTGTGTGTGTTTTGTCAATCTTGGACGAGCGAGGAGACTACAGGCAGCCAGGTGATATCTGTATGCATAAGGCATCACCCGGGGCTAACTGGCTGCTGGAGCTGTGGTGAGCAGCATCTATCATCTCAGGCCGCTGATGAATGTCTGTCCTCAATGGCTCTCTGGCGTAGTTGAGGGGAGCAGAGATAGAGCACGAAATGAGTCGCGGTGGAAAGAAAAAAGGGAGAAGCTGGAGGAAGCAAGGTGGGAAGACGAGGAGGAAGGGTGTAGGCGAGAAGGGAGGAGAGAAGGAGCAGCAGACAAACGTACGAGAGAGGTAGGAGAAGAAGAAGAGGAGAGACCAAGAATATCCAATGACAACGGAGGAGATGCAAAGGAGTGACAAGCAGGAGATGATGCAGGGGAAGAGAATTAGAAAATGTCGGGGGGTGGAAAAAGGCACTTGGAGAGCCTGAAATGACTGCAGAGGAGAAGAGGAGGGAGGAAAAAGTAAGAGATGGGGATGGAAGGGTGAACGAGGAGAACTAAGAGGATGACAGCATGTCAGAAATAAAAGAAGAGGTGGACAAAGAGATGACGTTGGAATAACTAAAATTTGAATGGCAAGACGCAGCATTATTGAAACAAAGGCTTTCACAGAAAATATTCAAACATATTTGTAAACCTGATTAATTTTACTTTTTAAAATCTGAAACATTTTCATGGAAGAGTGTATGATGGTTGCTAACCAGAGACTGCACGGCCTCTCTGAACTGCCACTTAGCCTGAAATGAGCAGTTTTGACCTTGTCCTCACTGACGGGGGTCTTTTTAAAAAGCATCCATACGCAAACTGAGTTTTCATTAAGAAAAAGAAAAAAAAACTTTCCATAGTGAAGATTTTTACTCTGGGGAGCAGAAGTCAAACTGTTACCCTTTAAATACAACATGAAGAAGTTATTGACTGAAACAAAAGTCAATAAACACGAGCTACAACTGTGACTGGGCAAGAAAGTCTGTTGGCACCACTGAGAATCTTCTTCTAAATTATGGTGTTGGTGATGTTGACACCGTTGCTGCCGACTTTCACAACGACGAAACGATCATTTATGAAATTGCAGAAACTGTGTTAATGCAAAAGTTTCGAAAAGGAAATGATATCCACAGCAATGGAGCCAGTTTTCAGATTAATACTTGTGATTTCTTGAGATAACACTTTGCTGATGTGACCATGACGACCCACCAGGGGTGGAAAGTAACTACTGTAACTTCCCGACTACTATTGAGTAAAGCTGACATCAGAGGACAAAATGCTTCTTTTGGAGTGAGTTATTTAAAACTATATAGAAAGGAGGGATGGTGAATAAGTTTGGACAAAATGACTGGAGGAAGGTCAGAACCGCCAGTTTCTGAGGAAGAGGAAAACCACAGACTAGCTTAGTAGCTGTAGTGAATGTTGGAGTAGAAAGGTGCTGAGATGGGTATGAAAGACATGAGAAATGTATTTCCCATTGAAATATTTATGGTTTTATATGCTAACATGTTTTATTTTTTGTTGCACTTTTATTTAAGAAGGTAATCCTTTAATTAAAACAGTTTGAGAACAGTATGTTCTTGTTTCTTTCTCCTGCTCACTAAAAAACTAAGTAACGTGTACGAGAGTAAAATTTTAATGAGTTTTCTGCTTTTATTTGAGTAACATTTTACACTGGTAACTTTACTTATATTTGTTTGTTTTTTATTACACTTCACTTTGACTGGAGTTGGTTATTTTTCTGCTCTTTCCATCTCTGCTGCTACTTTGTTCTGTCCACTTGTTCAATGGCTTTTTATTACAAATGAGGAATCAGCCAATCATTTCACTGCGACTCAACGAACTGAGGCGTCTGAGACAACCTGCCGAAGTTCAAACCGAGCATCTGACTCGAGTATTAAGGAGATTTAAAAGAACGGGCCATCCAAGCCGACGTGTTCAATCAAACACGGAGCTCAAGAACCATTCACTACAACCGAGGTATGCAGAATACAGTCTCTAAATGCACATGTTGAACCCAGATGGGCTACAACAGCAGAAGATCACACCTGGTGCCCTTATTGTCAGCTGAAACCAGGACACTGAGGAACCAGCTTCCACACGCTCACTAAAACTGAACAACAACAGATTGGAAAAAAAAACAAAAAAAACTTTGCCTGAGCCATTGTTTAACCACAGTATTCCGACGTTAAGGTCAGGATTTGTCATAAACGAGATGAAAGTACAGATTGTCCTGCCTTATTTAATTGTTCGCGGTGGTTTGAAGGTATGCAAGGCATTTTATGGGCAATTCTGGCGACGTGTATAGAGTAATTGTCCTGCAATTGAAAAGTGGTGGGTTTGATTTCAGCTTGCTGTCCTCGCATGTTGATGTGTCCCAAGGCACCAACTCGCCTACCAGTTTGGTTATTGACGTATTACTTTTTTTTTCTTTTTTTTTTTAAGTGTGAATGTGGACCTGTAGTCTAAAGTGCTCTGGGTGGTCATTAAGACTTGAAAAGCATCACATAAATTTGGTCCTTTTAGTTTTGACACCTTGATATTGATGCCCTGCCTTCTCGCTTTTCTGTTGTTTTTTTTCTTGTTCTGATCTTGTTTGTTTTGGATTAGTTACATTTTATATAACTGACAGGGTTTTTTATATAAATTTGTACAGGTTTTTATGAATGTATTACAGAAAAAAATATGTTAGATTTTACACTTAACAATTCATGCACCAGTGTTGTTTTCTGCTGTCCTCTGTTCTATCATTTTGCCAAAACCTGACATTGGTTATTATATACAGTATTTATGTTGTAAAGCATTTTGAACTGCTTTCTTGCTGAAAAAGTGCTACACAAATAAACTTGACTTTGACTTGATTTTCTAGTTAGTAAGTGTAATTTTATTTACAGGTATTATAACACATCCAAAGTTATTTCTGTAAACTTTGTTTGAATTCAACACTTCACTTTAACAAAAATTAACAAAAAATATGCTTGAGGTTCCTTGATGGTTGATTCAAACAAAAAATAAAAAATAGAGATTTAATTTTCCCTTTATCTGATTTTACTCAACTTTAAACAAAGTGCATCTTATGGAGTGCTAGTCCTTACAGGTCAATAGAGTTGACCTTAGTCAGAGTATCTGAACATGTAAACTTCTTGCAGATAGAGCGCAAGCTGGGATTTAAATAGGAAAAAACATATTTTTGTAAACTTACTGTGCTGATTTTTTTATTTTTTTTTAACAATTCAAACCCACATTATCTCCGCGAAATGTGCCAGCTACATATGGGGAAGATGTACAAAATAGTATAAGAGAGAGAGAGAAGCAAGAAACAATGGACGAAATGGAACATTTTGAAATCAAATGGACGCCATGGGGACAAAACGCTAACATCCCGATCTGTGTCTTTATATAACAGAAAAGGCAGAGACAGAGAGAGCACACAGTGTCCTTGCTTATCTCAACTCTGTGCAAAAGACGAAGAGCCAGTGTTCCCAGGAATTATTGGGTTCTTGGATCAATAGTGGTGCTATGATAAGACAGTGATAGAGTTTGTGATCTAGGGCTTAAAACACAGGGGTGCACTATCTCTTCTTCTTTCTCTGCTTTTTTTTTGTCCACAGCAGAGTCAGCTGAATGTAAGATTTTTAATAGAAACAGAAAAACAGAAAATCACAAATAGTTCATTTAAGTCTCGATGAGAAAGGTAAGTAGTATAAAGAATAGACTTACAAATTATTATAGCGTCTATAAGATCCAATATGGTGGCTAATGTTCTAATATAGCACAATTTTCACAATAGATTTTAGTAAAAATAACAAAGGTTTCATATTTTTAAAACAGACATGTGTAAAAAATGCAATCCCTACTGCTGCTAAACTAAAATAAGAATAAAACAGTTTCACCTTAATAAGATTGAGGGGTGGCAGTTCTAGTTTTTAAACGATCCTGCCTGTTAATGACTGGAAATGTAAGTACTGTATTTCCGCACTATGAGGCGCACCGGATTATAAGGCGCACCTTCAATGAATTGTCTATTTTAAAACTTTTTTCATATATAACGCGCACCGCATTATAAGGCGCGTAGAACAGACGCTAGAGTAGGGGCTGGAGTTACGTTATGCATCCACTAGATGGAGCTGCACTAAACGGAATATCAACAAAACAGTCTGACTCTGTCGGCGAGGAGAGCCTTCCGCGACTGGGCCAGGGCGTGGCCGGACGATGGTCACTCTTCTCCATTCGCGCACAGCATATTCGTGGAGAACGTGGTGCTAAATGGCCTGCAGACGACCTTATTCTAGAAGGTCGGCAGGTAGATAGGTCAGTCAAACTTTATTAATAGATTACAAACCAGCGGTCTGACAACTATCCCAGCATGCACCGCGCGCTTCTTCTTTTACGGGCGAAAATGAAATCGGCGGCTGCTTACCGTCATAGACATAATATAAGAATAGACGCCTCATGGACCGCTCTCGCCTATTGTCGCTGACGAGATTTAGGGCGGCCATCTTGGAGCGGTCCACCACTCTTTAGCAGGCACAATGACGTATCAGCGCATTTAATCGATCATAACACGTTATGTTTTCGTTACTGGAAACCATATTCAAACATCTATCAAAGCTACTAGTATTTTTTAATACATAGTTCAGCATTTAAATATGCTTAGTGGCTATAACAATAGAATAGGAATGGAATATTCTGATATTGATGTATGATGAGCATTTTACAAAGCACACAGCCGTTCATAATTTATTTAATAAATTAGTAATATCAATACATATTTATATAACTATATAAACACAAATAAATAATGATTAATGCTGAATTATATATTGGATACATGTTTATATGTATGCATATATATATATATATATATATATATATATATATATATATATATATATATATATATATATATATATATGTATATGTTTTTCAGCCGACGAGTTCTAGCTTCAGAGATTCAGCAGCTGAGATTGAGTCCAAAATCCAATGTGAGATTCATCCGTGTTGCAGTGAATCTGCCTCTCTTTATAAATATCTCCCTCTTCTTCCTCACATCGTGTCTTTAGGAAACCTTCAAAACAAAAACGGAAAATTTGGGATGTATCTTACTTTTGACAGAGTGAAAGAATTACATATAAATAATAGTTTTTACCACCTGTGTACACTTTGCTGGTGACAAAATGTAGGTTTTATAATATATGTTACATTGTTTCATTTCTAATGTAGGCTCTTGTGTCAGATAATCTAAGTCAATGTTAGAGAATAATTAATTTTTTTTAGATTTACGGAATCAGTTAGCCTTCATAGTGGGGCTGAACCCAGTATTACACCAAGCACTGTAACTAATACTAGCTGGTATCTCGCCGGTGGACATAATTACAGTAAAGCAATATTCTAATCACAAAATATACACAATAATATGTCCATCTTACTTGTGAAATGTTATCTGTGGAGCCCTCACATCAATAGTCCATCGATCCGAACAACAATATCCCTCAATACTGAGGCATCTTCTGCTGTTTTGATTTAGCAAAGTAGGAGGGACGACCGCTCCAAGATGGCCGCTGTATTTCCTGCGCCGGAGCAGCCGATGCGGGATCTACTCTCATATTATGTCTATGCTTACCGTAGTTGCTAGACCTGTTGTGGCTCAATATTGATCCATATACAAGGCATTTTTAGGCGCACTGTCGGCTTTTGAGGAAATTTAAGGTTTTTAGGTGCACTTTATAGTGCGTAAAATACGGTAACCAAATTTGTCTGTCTTGTAAGACAGTGTAATATGTAGGAGTCTTCTTGCAGCCAGCTGAGTGGTAGTGTGCAGCAACAAGTGGCTCCAAAGCAGCACTCTGCACAGAGGAAACTCCAGAATCACGTTATTTATAACAGGGAGGGGTTGCCAAACAGCTGAATGTGTCCCTCATGTAAGTCTGGCATCCTTTTTTCAGCCATCTAACCAGCAGAGCAGATGTGTCAGAAGACTGTCATTTCATTATAAGGACTTTAAACTGTAGAAATTGTATGAATTCATTAACTAATATACAAACAGCTTATAACTACTTCCAGATAGAAAGACAGCATTTAATCTGGGTGATAAAAATGAACACTTAAACTATTTATTTTCAGTTTATGTGTGCGTTTAGGTTAGTAAAATCAAATAAATGTTAGATTTTTACATTCAGTTGTCATTTTTGACATGGATTATAAGGCTCACTGCCCAGGGCAGCACAGATTTCTCAACCAGGTTATTGCATTTTTTTTTTACATCATAGCCATCCAACAGGCTTGTCTTTTATCAGTTTATCTGTTCTGAATAAATGTCACAAAGTTTTAAAATTATTTATCATGGTCTCAATTTTTACAGCACAAAAACCTTTTTTAACGGGGGAACGTATACTTTTACATGTACTCTTCAGAGGGGTGGCATTACGTAAGATCAACTTTTTTTAGCTTTATACCATTTCCTTCTCTGTTGCTTTGACTCTTTCATGCAAGTTTGAGAAGTCTTTTAATCTCCATGGCAACCGTTCAGCTGTGCAAAAACGCCAGGGGAGACCAAGCGCCACCTTTGCTGCCTCTTCGCAGATGCAGTTTCCAAGCCATGCTTTCGCATTACGGAGCACCGCTCCAACGCAACGTCCTCACTCAGTTCCTTCAGACTAGCCAGCAACATTAGCAAACACCTGGTGGAAACCCACACCTGCTGAGCTCATTACGCAAGCTATTTTTCAGTGAAACTCTGATAAAAACGTTGTTAAGGGATCAATAGAGCAGCGCTGCTGTGATGACTTCCTGAAGGTGGAGTGCTAGAAAGAGCAGGAATTTTTAAAGAGACAGAGGCCCAATTTCAAAGTCTTAAATTATGAATTAAAATTTATTTTAAGTCATATTTGATATGTGCAGCATTTTTATAACAAATGAACGCAGCATAGTTACTTGATTGTTCTATAAGATGATACTATACTAATGCCCTTTTAAAATAATATCTACCTTACTTTCTATATTAAGCTAATTACTCAGATTTTTAAAAATAAAGGATGAGTGTGTTATCGTTGTGCTCAAAGTAAAATCCAAATAATATTCTGTAACTTGGAAGATAAAACAAAAAAACTTCAGCCAATGACATTGTACAAGCGTTCCCCACTTTGGACTCTGTACAAATTAGAATCTACATCATGTTATAGTGGAGCATAAGGAACTCGTAAAATCCTACTCTGTTTAAAGTATATCTGTTCCATAACTGAGGCCATCTGTGCACTTATTTGTTATATAAACAAGATTATTGGGAAAATGTTGATCCTTTATAAAATGATGCCCCTCGCTCCTTTTCTATCTCTTTTGTTCCTCTATTCTTTTATGAAAATGTCTGCTTGCGAGAGCAGGTGTTTGTATCCTCATATAGTAGAAGGCTTTAGCGCATACGCAGAAATATATTCTGTCTTTCGCTCTCTCTGTTTTTCTCTCTCTCTCTCTCTCTCTCTCTCTCTCTCTCTCTCTCTCTCTCTCTCTCTCTCTCTCTCTTTCTCGTGCAGACAGAAATACATGTGCATGTCCAAGCACATATACACACAGGGGCGTGCGTGCAGACAGACAGTCAGCTGTGCCCTTCCCACAGCAAGTAGCACGAAAACAGAGCGCTGCCTGTCCCTGCCTTACATACACACACACACACGCGCGCACCCCCACACGCACACACACACGCACACACACACACACACACACACACACACACACACACACATATATATATATATATATATATATATATATATATATATATATATATATATATATATATATATATATATATATATATATATAATATGCACACACATGGACACACAAACTCTACAAAGAGCTCTCCACATACTCTTAAAGGGACATGACACACAATTAAACTTAGCCGTCAAGAGCCGGCACCACACCTGGACGACAACAAAGTGCATGAGTTACAGCCGCCTTGTCCCTTATATCTGTTAAATGTGACTATTTGTGATTCTGTACTCAAACAGAAGAGCGTGTTTGTGTTCCAAAAAGTTTATTAAAATAGACTTCTATCACTTTTTTTCTTTCAAGTCTTGCATGTTCATAGTTTAGATTGAATGCAAGATGTAAAAAAAGACACACACACACAAAAAAAAACACCTGGCACCATTCAAAATCAACCTGTTAAGAGCTGTAGTTGTGAAACCACAATCTGTTAAAGCGCAAACATTTATGTTTAAAGTTCAAATCAAGAAATGCTGATTTAACTGTAAACCTGCAGAAAATAGGCCATTTGAGCAGCAAAAGTAGCAACTCATAATGATTGTGAGCAGTTTAATGAGGAAATTTTGGAGATATATGAAACATTTCTTCAAATTTCACATGCAACGTAATTGAATTGTAAATTATTTTCTACAGCATGCCCATTAGAGCCTTATCCTTTCACTGTAGCTCTTGTTCCCATTTGGGCCAACTTGACTCTCATTGAGAATGACCCCTGATCAAGCCAAAATAACTCTAATTGACCTTCTGCTGTTAATATGTATTGAATCAACATGCGCACATTTTCTTACAACAGTAAAGCAATAAGCAATAAATCATTACTGTCCAATGCAGGTTTGAATCTTCCACTTGGTGGGCACGAATTAATAATTAGTATGAAATGGAAGCTTAGGGACCAGAGAGGGGAGCAAAAAACAAAACCGGTTTCGTCAAAAACTGCTTTTTTATGACCTAATATAAGCTGGGTTCATGCTTTTAAGTTTTATGTAACAAATAAATTAGGTGATTTCATCGATTGAAACTTGTGTTATTTAGCGCCTGCAAATTGTTGTAGGCATCGACTTAAAAATATAAAAATTCACCTAATTTTTGACCTAAATAGTTAGCGTGATCCTGTAATCACTTGAGAGAGACAGAATGAGAGAGTGAGAGAGAGAGAGTGAGAGAGAGAGAGAGAAAGAGTGAGAGAGAGAGTGAGAGAGAGAGAGAGAGAGAAAGAGAGAGAGAGAGAGTGATCAGGAGTGAAGGAAATACATTTAAAGAGAAGAAACCAAATAAATAATTATTGATAATCGTTGATTTATTTTCTTTTCTTTCTTAAATAAAATAATAAAATGTAATAAAAATGTACAATATAATCTGATCAGGAGGTCAGTGGTGCTGTTGTGGTTGGTGGGCCCCAAACTATATTCTGCCTAGGCCTCATTCAGCCTGGAGCTGGATGGGTCTGTGAACATTAAGATTTAGCTGTAAGTTAATTTATGAGGTAAATTGTAAATTGAAGGTGGTTAATTATTGTTTAGGGTGCACAAATATGACCAAAGCCACCCATTACTTCCTGTTAATATTATATATTTAGTACATTCTACTGTTTAGAATGATTAAACTTAATAGTGATAGTTAAATGCAACAGTGTGACGCTGTAGATAAAAAAAGGGAAAAGTTGCACGAATGCCTGAAGAATAGAACTTGAACTTGAGCGAAGTCTGTACAAACTTGGACACTGTGCCTTTAAGAAGCCCCCACCATCTCACAACAGGGGGGGCGTGAGCTGAATCCAGGAACAGCGATTGAAAAAAAAAAAAAAAAAAAAAAAAAAAAAAAAGCTCCACCACTGCACTGTTTCAAGTTCCCCTCTCCGGCTGAAACCCTGCCTGATTTGTGGGCAATGTTGGGGATGTAGAAAAAAAAAAAGAAAAGGAAACCGGAGCAAAGAGAGCGTAAGGAAGGGAGAGATAGAGAGACAACACTAACTGGGTAGCTATGGAGATAGTAGGTTTTCCTGGTTGCTTTCTTTGACAGGTGTCGAGTGGGATAAAATAAAGTGTGAGAACAGCCTCCAAGATGTACGGCAAGGGTAAAGGAGCTGTGGTCCCCTCCGATAGCCAAGCGAGAGAAAAGTGAGTAAATTATCGCAGTGTCACAACAGCAAACCCCAGTACAGAGAGAGGAGTGTGCTAGGTGGCTAAACTTGCTAACTGATGTCGAAGCAGTTCAGCAACTTCAGACTCATGCACAAGTTTGTTACTTTAACTTTTCTTCTGTTTCTTGCAAGTGAAGCCGTGCTGCTTGTGTTTTTGCCACTTCTCCTGTGTGTGTTGTTGCCTTTTCTCGCCTCTTCTTCTTTAGCATCCTCCAACTTGCAGGCATGTCTGCTAAGTTAGCCCCAGCAGCTAGCTGCAGCCAGTTTCACTCTTGTATTTAATTGTTTTGTTGCTCATGTTCAACCTAAAGCGGCTGCTAAAGTTGCGCCACTTTTTCCCCCCCTCGTCTTTACACGCGTGTGTGCTTTAAATATCCAATACGGAGCATGGAAGTGGGGAGGGATCCCACTCGAGTTTCTTCCTTTCTCCTCAGCCCCCCCACCATGGGGGAACAATGCATTTGGATTTATTGTAGCTGCGCATTTCGTATTGTATCCGATTGCCTTTTGTGTGTGTGTGTGTGCATATGTGTGTCTGCTCTCGGTAAAAAATAGGATACAGCTGTTTTGTGGGGGGGGGTCGGGGGGCTTTGTTACACACTAGCCGTGTTCGTGGCTTGTTCGCGCAGGGGTTGCGAGTCTGCTGGCGCTCGGCTGCGTTGGATCCACGCGTGTTTTCGGCGACTCTTCGTGCAAAAGCGGAGCGGCGCTTTGTAACTTTTGTACCCCGCTCCGTGCAGATCCCCCCACCCCCCGGCAGCGAAAGCGACCCGCGCTGCTGCCCGGAGTAGGCGCTGATCGGCGGGGTCTTTGCAAGGGAAGCTGCAGCCCCTCTCTGAGCCTCTTTGTCTGCATGCCTGTCTCGCCCAGAAGAAGCACGCAGCTCCCCTTCTCAACACTTCGACAAGACAGATCGCTTCCAGATTGACCTTAAATATCAGTTCAATAAGCACCCGGTGCATTAGCGGGCCAATCGGGGGCCACTGACCTGGGTGAGCCTCCCTTGATGTCATCCTACTGTTGTCCCGATTTGATTGGTGTTAAAACTTTGTTGGACTGAACTTTTTTCTTTTCTTTTTTTTTTTTAATGCATTTGCAATCAAACCGGGGACAGAACCTGAGTTTAGATCAACAGGCACCTCTTTGTTTTCTCAAAGCTCTTCCTCATCTCTTTCTTCATCTGCTGCACCTCGGTCCTCATCCCTCACATTGCTGTTGAATTATTGAGACTGACCGAAGCAGCTGCTCTCAGCTTTGCGTCAAGAGTTGAGAGAGAGATGGAGGAGAAAAGAAGAAGAAGAGGAGGAAGATGCGGTGGGCAGACTCATCCATGTTTAAAGAGGGGGTTTTGTCGTGAGCCCCGGGCGAGGTGTCAGATGTACTGATGGTGCACACCAGGGAAATTTCACTCTGTGGAAGCAAATGCGTTTGCGCGCCGATGTCTCCCATCCTAGAAGTTTCGAGGGAGAGAGGCGGGACGGGGAGGTCAAAGGGCACCGCGCTTTCCTCTGTTCTCCGCGTTAACTTTTAAACTCGGTCCGCTGCTTCGTTTGTCCTGCAGGAAGTGGAATCTTTCTCCTCCTCTTTCCTCCTGGAGTGGCTCATCTCCTCAAACTTCTCCTGCTTTTCAGTGAGCCAGCTCGCAAGCTTTAATAATGCAGCAGGCCAGGTGCATGCACAAGCAGCCCCTTACACAACACACACACAGGCAAACACATGCAAACACACGCACGTCGACGCCACACATAAAATTTTCATCGAAGGTCTCGTGAAGGATGGGAGGGCATCGGCAGCATGATCCTCCCATCCCCAAACATGCGAATGGAGTCCTTAAACATCTCCTGCTGCGGGTCAAACTCCTCTAAGGATGCACATGTATCAAGCCTGCACAGAGCAGGGAGATGGTATCAATATTTGAAGACTTTGCTGGATCCTGCGAGCTTTTGCCAGACATTTCAAAACTCCTCCAAATCACTTTAAAGCTATAGGTGTTTAAATGAGATTTTGCACCAGTAAAGTTGCTTGAAGGGTGTAATGTGTGTGTGTGTGTGTGTGTGTGTGTGTGTGTGTGTGTGTGTGTGTGTGTGTGTGTGTGTGTGTGTGTGTGTGTGTGTGTGTGTGGGCCAGTGCTAGACTGACCTGCAAGTGGCAGTGACTTACACTCTACACCAGCGGTCAAAGAGAGCTTTGTGACCTACAAATTGCTGGAAACCTCAGAAAGTGGTCAGATTCCCCTGGCTGCAGTGGTCAAGTGTTTTTGTTGCTCTGTGGAAGGGAAGTCTCCATCCTCCTGGCTTTATTGGTCATTTCTAGAGCTACAGTTACGAACTATGACCCGTGTTCAATCAGGTAGTAGTTAAAGTAGTCGCAGCGATGATTAGCTTGAATTATTCTGGGAAGTAAGGAATTCAAGATGGCTTCTGCGTTGTCTCTTTGGCGTAGTCCACATGTAGCCGGATATCTCGGAAAACAAAAATAATTTTTATGTGTTTATTCATTTAATATGTCTAAAAATAATTGTGAATAAAAACTCTGACCAAAGTGGAGTTTTGAGAAACCTCTCAGTTTGTGTGGACATGGGAAAATAGAGATTTAGGGCCCCGTGCATTACAGTCTGTGACAAATAATGCACGGATATATCGGCATGTTTGCTTTGACATGATTCCTAATCAACATCGTCTTGCCTTTTATTGACTTTATATTCTAATGCACTATTTAAAAGTAGTTCAACCTATAAAACTTTATGTATCTGTCCGCACAAATGAACCTCCTGTCGTCATGTTAAGTACCTACTAGAAAGTCTTGGTGGTGGTTTTGAAGCTATCTGATTGGCTGTCATAGGTTTTAGCTTTGCGCTACACTGCCCCCTGTGGGTTTGGCAAGTTTAAAACAACGCTCGGGTGTTAAACGATGCAGAGATATTTGTTTTAATAAAGACCCACCTACATGTGTACATTTCCCAAGTTTGAACTGCCTTGTTGCTGAAAAAGTGCTTTATAAATAAAGCTTATTCTTCTTAAGTTTGCCTATTTGTATATCTTTTTTGTATGTTAGTGTGAAAGCGAACCCTCTGACCGACAGTTCATGATGTTTATGTATATAAACATGGACAGATTGAATCCATCAATGCATGACACTAAAACCTACTAATGTTTAACCTGGACTGACCCATTTACAGCCAAGCACTGTTGTCACAGTGTTATTATGGGACTGTAGTTGTCCAGATTGAGCAGGAGCGTTCAAATGTTTAGTCACATGGGATCAAAATTGTACCTTCAAAAGTACCTGCTAGCCAAAAATATATAATTTTTAAGAACTAACATCACCAAAAATATATATTTATTTTACCTAGTCAACGACGAACTATAAATCATGTTAATGAATGGAATGAAGTAATTGTTTTTCTTTGTAGGAACAGGATCATAGATTCAAAACCTCAAATAATTTCATGTTTTCCTTGTTAAATGAAAGGCAACCAGTTTATTTTGCGCTGTATTGAAGAAAACTGGACAAAAAAAACAACACATTTCCACAATAAAAATAGGATCTAGGTCAGTCTTCATTTGAAAACACTCACCAAGTTTTCATACAGCAATTGAATGCAGATTTAGCTGAACTAATGTGTACTTTAGGGTATAAGGCAATGAGTAGTTGTGGTCCTATTTACCACAAAAATTTGAAGGAAAACAGAAAGCTTGGGAAAAAAAACATTTTTTTTGGGTATTTTTATGAGCATATTTTAATTTAAAAGTTATGGTTTTGTCCTAATTTCTTTCTTTATTTATTGAATTGTAGTCAGGAGGAACAAGGTAAAAAAAAGAAAATCAGTCCAGTTGCCACAAATAGCTGCTTGGTCACATTATGAACACCCTCGACCTGGAGTAATGTATGACACTGTTATTTTGAATCTTATTAAAAATAATCTTCATTTTCCACTTGATTTTATGTTAAATCATAATTGGATTTGAAAGCTAGTAAATACAGAACCAGTGGTCAGTTTTGTGGTTGATTTCTAAACACTGATTTTTGTAGAACATTGACCCGTTCCATATTAAGGAGAATAATCTTGACTTTTGACTTGGCCTTCTCGTGTCAGCGGTCAAATTATTTACGCCGTTTTTGACTTTTTGTCGTTTAAAACAGAAGCTGTATTGTTCTTGAGTTTACGCTTTAAGCAGTCATTAGCTATTTATATTAGCAACTAGAATAAGTAGTGTGTCTAGACGCACTAATGTAGATTCCTACTATAAAGCTGATATTTCCAAACATATCCAGCAGGCCTCGTAACAGACTCTACTGGATGAAACGGAGCAACTTTGCTGTAATCCATTCAGCCTCCCTATTATCTACTAAAAGCCTTGCTCTCTCTCAGACCCTCAGTAAACAGCGGACATGCCTGGACATATATAGTGGAAATAAAACGGTTTCTTTTTTTTTTTTTACAACTTTTTGTTTCTCTGTGTTTTACTCTAAATTGTCACTGTTGCTGTTACTTTCTCTTTCTATACCAGCTTCCATACTGAAGTGTTATTGTAAAAGCAACCTGGTTGCACTTGGGTGTGGTGCGTTCGCTGACAAAATAAAACCAGATATGTTTTTTCCTGACCTTCCAATTACTGTTAAGGGCAGATCAAACTACAAATGTACTAATTACAACGCCTTGCTGATTTTCCAATAGTAGGCACATATTTCATTTAGTTATCTCAAGGGATTTTTTTCAGTGTGACCTTTTATAAACAAGTTTGATATTCATTCCAAGCACAAGGTGGCATTGGATAAATGTCCTCACTAGGACCAAACTGCTTGTGACAGGACGCTATTTTAGCTTTTTAACATCTTGATCAATAAAAATCAGTTTCCGTTTCCTCCAAAGAATTTTTTTTTCCCAATACAAACTTAAATTCATCAGACCACTGGTAATCAAAATGGGCTAATAAACTCTGATTGAAACTTGTTTCAATCTAAATAAGATTGAAACATGTTATTTAGATGTTTCAATCCGATGTAATTGATCTTCTATCAATTACATCAAAATTAAAATTCGCATTGTTCTCAGTCTGTTTACACAAATGTTGTATTTTTTCATTTCCTACTTGATTCAAGGACACTCTCAGTATATATTCTTGATTAATGTTTACTCTTTTTGTTGGACTAAAATGAGAAAATCCCAATTTGGCAGGTCAGAACTAGGAGAAAGCAAATAAAAGCCTACTCGGCACATTCCTAAAACATCTAAAATGTGAATCAGAACCAGAGTTGTGGTCCGTTTTCATGAAAACATCGCTCTGTCAGTGGGCAGAAGCAAACTGGACAGTTTAATAATCAGCTTTTTGAAAAGTCAAAACATAGATCTTCAGTTGTCAATTAAATCTGTTTTCTATAATTGTGCTCAGTTTATAAATAAATTGGGTCATGCCAATGATTGATTGTTTTAAGGTTAAACAAACTCTGGGATAATTATATTGAAACAGAACTGAAAATAAAACCCTCTTAACTAGAAACTCCATTGCTTCTAGATGCAGGTCAGTTATGTTGTTAAATCTTTAAACGTATAATTTAGTTTTATCTTAAATTACTGAGAAACAGACTCTAATATTGGCCTGTTGGAAATGCCTGCGATTCTTTCTAGGGCTGAGATATCATCATGTAGGAATCATTGGCTCGGTGTTTGCCTATTCATATCTTCCGCAGACTACATTTGCATACTAACAACGTATTTGCATACTATTGGTAGTAAGTACAGGTCAGGCATGGGTCGTGTCTGTTGTAGCACTTTGGAGCAGTATTCATTTCTCCTCCCCTGTGGCAGAAATACTCAGCATTCACGACACAAGGATTCAGCTGGAGTCTTACAGAACCTGCGCTCTTGTTTTGCTGCGACACGTGTGAACAGTTATTTTGTGTTTCCTTCATACATGAATGTCATCTGGTGTTTCAGCAAAGATAAGTTTGTCAGAATCTTGGATTAAACGGGTGTACTTGTGATTAGTAGAGGCAGGTGAGAAAAATTGATTGACGTTGCTGTTCCTGTTGGCTTCAATGTTCTGAATTGACTCGCCGGTGCTGCAGATCGTTTTTTGTTAATGACTTTCTGTTGGTGCGATGAAAAACCTGAATGTCAAATACAAAAGCGGAGCGCTGAAGGTTCGCGGTTTTAACACTTGGTTATTGTACAGCATGCAAATACGGTCTTTATTAAAAAATATTGAGGAAGATGCCACTCCTTGTTGGTGTTGAGCCAGACTTCATCAAACACGGGGGAGCTCTACACATCCTAACTTGAGTCATGGCAAGATTTGGGGGAAATAAATTTCTTTTTCCATTATTAATTTATAACTCTACTTTTTTATAACGAATGCCTCCTGCTTTGCAAAAAGAATTGCAGAGTTCGACATAAAATCCGACGTTTTTAGCAAATATTCAAAAGTTTTCTAATCTTGCTGCTGAAAGCTGCCAGTTTTCACTGCTCAGGTTTTAGCTATTCTTTCAGAACCACAATGATGATGATGATATAATAATAATATGGGGTAGCCGGTACCTGTCTCTCCTGGCACCTGCTACTGGGAGAGGCAAAGCTTCACACTTTATCCACTAAGTCGGACTTGTTTCCGGTTAGAGTTGTTCTTCGTCACCAATTCTACTCGTAACCTTTACCGACAAAATTTCTTGATTCAACCAAGTTGTTGAGAGGATCCATTTTTCTGACCTCGGGATCGTCTTTTTGCAGATGATGTGGTTCTTTTGGCTTCGTCGGGTCGTGATCTCCAGCTTTTACTGGAGCGGTTTACAGCTGAGTGTGAAGTGACCGGAATGAAAATCAACCCCTCCAAACGTAAAACCATCGTCCCCATCCCAAAAAAGGATAGAGTGGCTTCTCAGTCCCAAGTGGAAGAATTTTAAGTTTCTCTGGTTCTGTTCAGAAATTAGGGGGAAAAGTGAGTGGTACATTGATGGACCTGTGGACGCCACAACAGTGGTGGTGTTGAAATGGCTGGTTAGGATTCCTGTTCTGTGGGCGTCCCACTGGGAGGGAGACCCAGATAAAGATTTGGGGCATGCTGGAGGGTCTATGTTTATAAAAACAAAACTTACTAAATTAAGAAGAAGTTTGTCCTTTTCATTTAAGTCTTAATTAAAATGAAAAACAGATGCTGAAGGCAGCATAATATAAGTGTAATGATAAGAAGTGCAGAATCAAATTCCAGTCGTTATTGCAGTATCAGTGTGGGCAACGCTCAGTCGCATCTTTAGATGCAGTGTTTGGTAGGACAGACTAGTTTGGGTGCATTAAACCTTAGCTTTCCATTGTTATCTGGCCTGTTTGATGGTCTTCTATGTAACTGATGTTGGTGACCAAGATTTAGACGCTTAAGGTGAAGAAAAGAGTGAAAACATGTTTGCTCTCAAGAAGCAAACTGATGAAGACATTAAGGCAGTATTACAGTTAATAATCTCTCTTATAGTTATGAAGATTATCAATGTGCTTTGCATTTGATTGCATTGCAGCCATGTTTCAATTCAGCAGATAGGAAAGCAGAAGATGTCTTTTAAGTAGCTGTAAATTGAGTCTCTATACGGCGCAGTACAAAGGAAAATCTAAAGAGCTATCATTGTTTAAAAGCAAAGCGCACAACAGCCTGATTATCTCAGAAACCATGTTTCATTGATCAGCTCATTGACTGCTGATGGTGACAATGACACTGAGCTACTGTCCTTCTCATTAGGACCTTATTGGCCTGTCAGAGGAGTGTCTGCTGTGGGCGCACGGGGCACTGTCATATCCACACTCCGGGTCGATTGATGGTCCATTAACAGCCTATTAAACATGACTAAGTGAAGGAGTTTGGAGTACAATGTTGGGCCAATGGGGGTTTCCCACTCTGCCTGATAAGATTAGTGGATTTCAATTTGTTAAAGTTTTTTTGGGCTTTTCTAGCAGTGATTTATTTTATATATTTTTTTAATTGTCATACCAGAGCTTTTTCTTTTTTAATTGGTGGGAATACCTGTTTGTCTTGCTGCAATGAATCATTAAATTAAATTATAGCTAATTGCATGATTATCAGTTTTGCATTTATTGAAAGTTGGAGAAAAATAAATGTTCTCATAATGTTTTTTCACCATCT
Organism: Poecilia reticulata; assembly: GCF_904066995.2. Classification (NCBI taxonomy): domain Eukaryota; kingdom Metazoa; phylum Chordata; class Actinopteri; order Cyprinodontiformes; family Poeciliidae; genus Poecilia; species Poecilia reticulata. Next base: position 10,693,718 of record NC_088851.1, read on the forward strand.
GTCTGAGTTGACCTAGTTATGGAGATTATATTGTTTGAAAAGTCTTTAAAAATAATGCCAATGCCCTGTCTGCTGCTGTAGTGTCTCATGGCATTTTAGAGCTACTTGACTATAATCAGAATCACAATTTTACCCAATATGAGCAATAATAAAACGGCAAAGCTCTGATTGGTGCAACATTCGGTACAATCTTTATAGCAACGCAATAAAAATGTGCTTGCCAATAACAGATTTGTTAACTTGGATGGGCTATCACTCTTTTATACCCACATCTAGGTGACCTAGATGGTAAAGGTCAAGTAGAAGGTTATGGACTTGAAAGTGGCTTAAGTTCAATCCTCTTGGATTATGTGTGTCATGCAGGATTGATATCCTCATCCTACATTTAACAATAATGTAGCACTTTCATGTGTTTCTAATCACGTGCAGCTCTATGTTGCAGCTCCAGCATTTGTTTGGGAATAGGAACATAGTTTACATTCAGTAGCTGTAGCAACCTCTTGCAAATGTTTTCTAGTTTTAATTTAGTGTTAGGGAAATTATCATTTAATTTAAAGACTTTTTTTCTGTAGGAGGGGCAGGAAAATAAGCAAGACGGCGGACATGTCAGGCAGTTTTATAAGAGATATTCTAACTGGCTATATTGTGATTGTATGGGCGCATCTTGTAAAAACTTAAGATAAGACATTACTAGTGTGTATCATAGTGATAGCTGACATCAAAGGTTTTTCACAGATGCTGAATTTTTCTAAACATGATGAAGTGGATTTTTGTTCTGGAACGTTATCTGAATTATTTCACTTCAGTCCAATAAAACTAATCTATCCAGCTCATGTACTTCATGTGCCAGTAGAGGAAACCATCTTTGTGCTGCTGGTGATCTTTACTCAAACCCTTCAAACTCAAAGACTTATTCATCATCACCCTAAATGGACTTTTATCTACTACAATTAACTAAGTATTTGCATTAAAAAGAAATTATAAAGGTGGTGTCATTTTTTTCACCATTTCAAAAGGTTCGGGGAAATATTTAGAACATTGTTAAATATTGGCCACAACGGCAAAAATATTGTATATCGATATCGGCCCAAATGTTCACCAGTATAAGAAAAGGTGCTTCTTTCAAAAAGCAGTTGTTTTTTGAAATAAAAGATTTTTTTTTTTATTAACTTATATCTGTACCTACTACTCTGATGTCACCCCAGAAAACTTCCAGTTGGGAAATCCTCCTAATAAATCTCCATTCTGTCCGAACCAAGCGAAATTACCACATTTTGACAGCATCTCAATACTATCTGGATATTTGAATAGACTTTGTCTGAAACAGAAAAGCACTGAAACATTTATTGCTGCTGCTAAAATAATCTAAAATTCAGATTTCTATTTTTCTTTTATGGTTAAAGAAATCGTATATGTCGTCTTACTTTACTTTAATTTTCAAACTCTGGATACAATTTGATACGGCGGTTGTTTTTGTCAGTAGCTTTGCTTTTACTATAGCACACACTCAAGTTTAAAAAAAAAAAACGAGGCGATATCACAACTTTTTTGGCTCATAGATGGATTTTAATTCAGGTTGACCTGAACCTGTAGTTCATAAACACAACTGTTCAATTTCTGTCTTTATTTGCAAGTCTTCAGCTGAAATATGTCGGCTGAAAAGCTGAAGCCATTTTCAGCATTTTCTTGTTTTTTAATTTTTGAAACCTACAGAAGATGAGACCCGATTACTAGTGAAGAAGTTAAAGGTTTCTATTTTCTACTTGGCACTCTGTCTAGAATATTGTAACAATTTCAGGGGGAAAAAAATCTAGAAATTTGAGTCTGGAACGGTATTTAATTTTGAAATTAAAATTATTTTGAAAGTATGCTTTAAACCGTTGCCTACCGATTTCCAATTCTTGTTTCACGCAACACTTAAACCTAGCATTTCTTTTTTTTTTCTTTCTCATTTCAGGTTAGCGTTATATGTGTACGAGTACCTGCTACATGTGGGAGCACAGAAGTCAGCACAGACCTTCCTGTCTGAGGTAAGACTGCGTCTTCGACTCAGAACACATTTAGCTCTGACCGAACGTTCAAAGTCCTCCCGAATTGTTGTCTTTCGTTGGAAATCACCTCTGCTTTAAGTTCAGCCGGCTCCTGTTGAAACATGTTACCTGCAAAGTGGGCCCAAGTGCTTCTGAAGGCAAACGGCTCTCTACATTCCTCAGTCTTAATGCAGATCTAAGCAAATACACACTCTTTCAAGTTTTAGCTTTTACACAGCAAGATAAACACCAGTAAGGACATAATTAAATGAACAGCGTGTCAATATTTATTAAAAGCTCCGGGCAGGTGCTGGTAATTTACGGCTAAACCGAAAAACTTTTTACCAACCAGAATGTACTGAACAGGCCGTGAAGTGGTAAGACTTGGGCAATTATCTCAAAAGTCTTAAGTGTGGGAAAGGCTAAGAAGGACATTTTGAACAATTTGGATTCCTAAGTGAAAAATGCATGGTGTAGTATGAAAGATTATTCACAAAAAATGTAAAAATGTCACAAGTTATTGTTGCATCGACCCGTTGACCATTGATTGAAGTCTTCAGTCTTTCTAGCTGCTTTTCAGTATATCTGTTACAGAAAAAAATTCAATTGATTCGATATATCTAAGTTAAAAACACGTTTGTCTATAAGAAAATCAACAACCAGTGTTCTTTGATGCTCTTTGTTTAGTTTAGTGGAAATCGTATAAAAGTAGGAACATATGCTTTGATGAATAAATAAGGATAACCTTGTATCTGTTTGCTCTGCAGCACATTTCACTGATTTTTATTTTTTTTCTCATGTCGCCATGAAATAAAAACAAAGTTTGCTCAAATGAAACTGAACCTTTTTCATAGACCGCTAAAAGAGAGTTGTTATTGTTCAGTAAGACGTGACCAGTTCATCTATACCTGCATATTTTCTCAGACGTTTTTCACAGCTTCATGTCCTTTAGAGGGAACATTTATAGAGTTGTACATAAATAAATAGCTGGTGGTGTTAATGAGAAGAGGCAACGTTACATAGGAAGAAAAATCAAACCCGTGCAAGAATGTGATTGACATAAAATATGAAATAATGATGTTACTTCAAGTATTATCAAGGATGGTTCCTAATGTTGTTTTTTTTCAGATGCACCAATAAACCCCTTCCTGGCCAGTACAAATGTATATATTTTCTTTATATTTTTATCATTATTCTAAGGGCTATACATAAAAAAAGAATAATTGTTGTGCAGGTTATTTTCTAGAGTTTGATTTTTTGAATCCTTACGGAAATTGAGGGAATTACAAGATTGTCCTAGTTATGCACGCAAACATGTTCCTAACCTTTTGTTATTATTATTTCTGTCTCGGTAATGTTTTTTGGTTTTGTTTCTGTGCGGTCAGTTCAAGGGTCTAAACATGACCTCCTGGTGCAAGTTGTTACGTGATGCTTTAGTTTTACACCAGATCCTGCTGACTCTACGCCAATGAAATCTGAAAACCTAAAACAAAGCCGAAGTACTTTGGAGAACTCCATATTTAGATGTTTGCATCAAAATACTTTCTCAAAGCGTCTCTTCAGTCGTGTGGGAGCGTTTGAATCTGGACCCACGTTTGTTAAAGAATGAAAGCTGATGTCAGAAGCTGTTCTCGGTTTTACGCAGTGATTACACTTTCTTAATCCCAGGACCTACAAACCAGATGCTTTCGCTCACGACTCTCCTCCTTGTTTTCTTCTCAGATTCGATGGGAGAAAAATATTACATTAGGGGAGCCACCCGGATTCCTTCATTCGTGGTGGTGGTGAGTATCCCTGTCACGTTTATTCCTGCCTTCACGAAACCAGCGACTGAATAAGCAGGTTCCACATTTACGCTTTGTTTGCCTTCTCCATGCCTGTTTATTTGTCCTGACCTCCTACAGTGTCTTTCTATATCAGTGAAATCTACAATTCGTGGATACTTTCCCAAAAAAAAACAGATCATATTATGTAAATGCGCAGAAAATGAGATTCATGTTCTCGTCGATGATTTAAAAATGTCCTCCTGGAACTGAAAGTCCAGCCGACCGTCAGCCTTTTTCTTGACCAGACTCAGCGAGGCCCTGACCCCCGCCGCTCTCTCCTCCTCCTTGGCCCCTCCTCCCGCTCCCCAGCCTTCGCCGCCGCTTCTGAAACAATAGATCCAGATGGTTGGGGAATGGACCCCCATCTTCGCTCCTCCTCCTTCCCCCTCTCCTCACCCTTTGTGTTGCCCCCCACCCTCCGACTTTACCCCCTTTGTTCACACGGGGAGAGGGCTTTTTAGCAGATTAACCCGTTGCATTCCAGCTTCCTTTGTGTCACCTCCTTGTCATTTCTCCCCCTCTATCAGACTTGACCTGTTGGGTCAACACCTTAAAGCCCCGATCAGCATTTTCACTGGATTTTACTTCACTGGTGCATTGTGGGATACAGTGCATTCAAACATTTCTTCATTTACCCCTCCAAAAAAATGTCACAAAAGCAGCTTGTTGAATTTTAAGGAGCTATAACTCACACTTACATGAGTTTTTCAGGTTATTTATGGCTTCTTTTTAAAATGACATTATAGTTTTAATCCCATAAGTGGTTCTTGAGACACTTCTCAATATGTCGGTATGTGATAATTAAATTGTGAGACAAATGCAGTAGTCAAACACAAGAGCTCAAAGGCATCTACTGCACATCTACTGCTCAGTGCAACGCTGGTAGAAAAGTTGTTTTTACTAAAGGGATACTAGACAAGCGACGCTGTGATGACTTCCTGAAGGCGGAGCTTCAGAAAGGGAAAGAGTTAGAGGCCCAAATTCAAGACTTTAAATTACAAAGTCAATTCTCTTTAGTCATTTTAAAGAAAACAACTGAAGGTTGCTTTATGGCACTATGTGCCTGGAAAACACATAACACCGCCCTTTAAATTATACTATTTATTTAGGATGTAGGAATTTTGGTAAATAAAAAGTTCATTGTTTTTTTTACTTTTCCTCATGACGACATGTTTTTGCTAACATAAGCCAAAAACCCATTCTTCTCCAAAAGAGAGAAGAAACAAACTAATTTGTGATCTGTTTAGTGAAATAAAGGAGAAGATGGAGACACTGAAAAAGCCGCTGTGTGTTTAGGAGAATGAAAAAGTGTAACTCTCAGGCGTTTGGCATGTTTGTTAGCATTCATTGCATTCTGCTGATGTGAAGTGAAGAGTCTGGCTGATTAGCCCTCTCAGTGGTCGTCTTGCTGTTCCAGTGCCTTAATAGTGTGTTTGTTAAATCAGTGCTCAAAGAGTGATCCAGTAAGAACCTCTTAGAAAGGTATTCAACACAATTATTAGCAGCTTGATTAGCCTCTCTTCTCTTAAATGTTGTAGAAAACCTGTCCTCAGATTCCCCCACTGTTGTGCTTCTGAATATCGGGGTCATCTGAGGCCCAGATTTGTATGTAATAACTAACTATGTTGTTTCAGTTACATTTACTTGAGCAACTTTCTGTAAACTATGTGCTTTGAGTAGTTTTAGTGCTGCGCCGATGTTGTTCCCTGTCCCCGCGGCCTCTCATCAGAGGAGAGGCAGAGGTTTAATTTCAAGTTTATCGTTACCTGTAGAATATTACTTCACTAAGTTCAAGTCGAAAATAATCCTTCATAAGAGAAACAGCGAAATGTTAAGTTTGAGATGTTCATCGGCAAAATATTAAAAGGTTTGCAATTATAATTTAGTTTTTCTTCTTTAATTTTTGTTTCTTGATGTTTTTACCTATCTTGAACAAATCAAGTAATTTAGTAGATTGTTCATTAATCCAAGTTACCTTCATGGAGAGTGATTTAGAAAAAAAACCCTGCAAAGCTGCTGTGTTGAATATAATTAGGGTAAAACATTGTGTGCATCTAAATAAAAAAAGTTATAACACCAGTTCCACCAGTGTAGAAAGTAAGTCTAGATCCCTGATCAGCCAAAGTTACCCAAACTTAATGATTTCAGGACTGATTATACAGTAAAAAGTATGTCAACATTGTTGTCACATGAAGTGTTTTACCCCCTCACACAATTCAATATTTACGCTACATGCTGTAAGTATTAACTTTAGAAATTTTGTATTTTTATGGGGGGTTTTTCTTACTTTAAGTAATACCAAACTTGTATTATATTTCACTGTCTGATTCCATCATTTAAAAATAATAAATCAAATATCATTATCAATTATTTTGTACTTGAGTAGCCTTCTACTAAATTCCTTTTTTATTCTTTCTTGATCATTTTTATCTGGATTACTACTTTTTACTTGAGTTAATCGACATTTATTTATTTATTTTTTTGGCCGTCTACCCAGCTCTGACAGTAACTCACCATGGTGTTTCAGGGATGAGAGCATTTGCTCCTTTTGCACTTTATAGTAAGACACGGGCCCTGGTATGATAATACAAGTACATGTGTGTATTTTGAGTGAGTGAGCGGCTGATTGAGAGGGTGACACTGGCATTGTGTCCCTCTCACAAAGATGCTCAAGTGCATAAGAGGTGGTTTAAGAGTGCTAGGGAGATAATGAAAGTGTGTGAATGGGTTATGATGAATGGCTGTTACACATGGGCTTGGAGCGCTCTGTTTGCTAACCTCTGACCTCTCCTTTCCCTCTTCATTTTAGCGTATTCTGGGATTTGTATTGTGCAGCTCCAGACCGAAGGGAGACGTGCGAACACTCCAGCGAGGCAAAGGCCTTCCATGACTATGTAAGTGACAAATATTGAATGTCGGCTGACGCTCGGCGTCGGTTTATCTTGAGAGTCAGACTCCGAAATGCTAGCGTCTTCTTCAGGGACATTTGGCTGAGAGAAACGCGTGCAGCGAGGGGATAGTTTATTGCTGCCCCTTGGAAAGACGCGTAAAAAGGCCTGAAATGAATAAAGTTTTCACCGCAGCAGCATAAAACGGTCTCCATTGAAAGCATTCATTTCACGAGGTTAAAGCATAAATATTATTGTTGCTTTTAGATCATTTTCAAGTAATATAATGTAATATAATGCTTACACAGAGACATTTGCATAAGTAATAATGGAAGTATACCTTCAAAGATCAATAAACTTTCATTTCTAAGGAATATTTAACATTGGAGGACATTTTAAATGTCCAAAATAAACAAACAAAACAACCGGTACAACAAATTAAATGGAATCTCAAGTCTGTGGGAACAAAAAGATGCTTGTCATTGGTCTTTGGTAGAAAGCGAGAGAGGCAAGAAATTATTGGGCTCGTTTTAATTTAGACTGACTTAGTGGTCATTATATGAGTTTTCACAAATTCATTCTTAAGTTTTCTGACACACAGCTACGAGTGGTTTTTCTTTCTTTAGGTTTTTTTTTATTACAATCTTCGTCTCAAATTACAGATTTACATTTTGTTCGTCTTTGTGATGGTAGGACAGAACAGGTTGATGGTTTTTATCAATCAGAATACAGAGAGCCTGGGTGATAAGATGTCATTTTGCTGCAGTTTCCTAAGAATGAGCTTCAGAGGTTTTTTATTTATTTATTTTTTTTTAGGCTTCAGTTCAGTGTGGGTGAGAGCAAGATAAATATAGGTCCTTGTCCAGCCTGGTGTTCAGTTGCTAAAAGAATGGCTGGCTGTGTCACATCGTATTTATACCCTGGGAAACTAAAAGTCATGGATTACTAATCAGATGTTCCTAGAAATTCAGACAAGCCTGAATCTGTGATTGCAGAAACAAGTGAAGATTTAGAGGTAGACTTGTTGTTGTTAAGTTTACGCTGAAACTACTTCAGTTTACTCTCTAGTCTGGTCTTTTGACAACCCCACATTTACCCCTCAGTGTGTGTTTCTCATTTGTGTGTCTCTCAGATCAAATGTCACCTAAATGAACTTCATGCTGTGGAGAAAAAGCTGCTTTCTCTTGACTCTTATTTTAACAAACTCAGAGCTTTGCGTCCTCCCTCACGAACTTCCACAAACATCCTACGTTTGTTTGTGTGTTACTTTGCACGTGTCTGAGGCCGTCTAACGGATTCAGCTGAAGTTTTACAAACTCATATTTCTGCAACTAGTTGGAGACGCCTGGAAAACCGACATTTACTCTGACCATTTTCCAGCTCTTAGTTTTGACTTTCTGAAGGGAATTTTTAAAAAAGGTTTTATTTTTTTATATTTACTGACATTCTTGAGAGTTCATTTGATTTGAGGGTTGGAGTTGAGCTATTCTTCAACACACAATGATATCTGGTTGAGCTTGGTGTCGCGGCCTTGATGCAAGCTGTCCAAATGCCTTCAGTGCTTCAGATGACAAGTTATTGTGTTGATGATGATGATGCATGTTTTACTTCAATTAGAAGGAACCTGAAAAAAATCATGAAGCGTCTCTGCTCTCCCTGCTGCTGCTTGTCGTGTTTCTCGTTCAAAGTCTCTTCAGACCTTTTCATCTCATGACTGGGACTTCCTCCTGAGGTGGATCAGAGATATCACAGGGTTTTTGTCTTGTTGGAAAACTTTTAGCTGATCAAGAGGCATAAAGAGCAAGTGTAGATCATAGATTGGGAGGCATCAAATGTCACACGGTGGATTCCAGTGTGACAACTCTTAACTTTAGTTGTTTTGTTTTTTATACATATGTAAAAGCTGGAAATGCACTAACCCGGCTCTTCTGGTCAATACCAATATTTCCATTTTTCCTTTTGTCTTGACCTCCCAATTCTGACTTTTTAAAATATTCCATGCGTTATAAAATGCAGACGAGAAAGCTATATGTGTGTGCATTGCTTAGCAGTTTTGAATCCAACTAGATATATAGAAAATATGAGATGATCCCTTTTATTCAACAAAACACAAGTCATGAAGGACTTGCTGTTGACTGATGTGTTTATAGACCAAAAGTTATGGGAGTTTGATGCATTTAATGAATCAGAGACAAAAAAGATGAAAGCTAGTAACGAAAACGTACCGATTCTGGTTTATTGATGCATCTCTGGTTACAGTGGCTGTTGAAGATGTTGACTGATTATTTTCTTTATTCATTAGCAAATTGCTTGTTTTTTTGTTGTTTTTTTTATGTGAAAATGTTGCAGACGTCACGATGACCTGATATTCTAAGACAGCAACCATTACACAGAGAAAAAAGTTTTCCAAACTGGAAAAAAATGAAAGAAAATGTAAACGTTTTGTGAAGAAATGTTGAAAAATTCAGTCTGCAGGTTGTAGGTGCTGAGCTCTTTTGCGAAAGAAAAGTCCCAGCATTTTGTTTGAAACTTTTTGGTGAACATGTTGTCTTTGTAATATGCTACCAATTTTAGTTGTTTACTCATTAGCAGTGATTTTTCTCATGGCTAACAATAAAGTGAGGTATAATATAGTCACGATATTTTCCCGCTACAATTAAAGAAACACTGTAACTGTGTGGTTTTATGTGTAAACATCAGCTGTTGTGATCGACACTGTAGTCTGTCTTCGGTCTGTCCTCTCTGACCAAGACTATGCGTGTGTGTATATGTGTATATATATATATGTGTGTGTGTGTGTGTGTATGTACTGTATAGTGTGGGGAGATAATGGAATAGAGTTCTAATCCGGTAATCCCAGCACTGGGCCGAGGCTAAGCCAGGGATTTGTGTGTGTACGTGTGTGTTTTGGTGGTGGTGGGGCATCTTTGGCAGCCTGCCCATAAGAGGGTGGCTGGGCTCACACCCTCCTCCTCCCAGTTAACGCCGTGTATTAATGTAGATGGGCATGTGACACGGACACTTGCTGTCTGCTCCCTGACGGCGATAAAGCTCGGAGACGGGACCGGTTTAATTTTGGCTCCAGCCCCCCGAGGCTAGCCTCCGAGCGCAGGTCCCCCTCTCTGCTGGTTTCAAAAGAACGAGCCAGTTAAAGGCAGCGCCGGAGGAAGAAAGAAATTTCACCTCGAAAGACTTTTAGTCCTGTGAACTTGCCGGATCGCACGCTGGCATTAAAGACACTCCATCACTGCTCTCGCTGCTGGATGCAGAGAAACCGCAGAAGTTGCCTCAATAGTAACTAAAACTCTTTGCAAAGGTTTTGTTGTAGCTGGTTTTAATAATTGAATTATAGACATCACATGTCTGATTTACAGGGTTTAACTTAAAAAAAAATTATACTGAGTAATTGATTTCCTTTTCTATTAAAGCCCATTAGATCTAATTCAGTGTGTTTATCTTATCACTATGATTGCCTAAATACAGATGCAGAAACTAATTTTAGATCAAATGTCAGGAGTCGGGTTTGTTGGTGAGTGTTTTCATTTAATTTGCCTGTTAAATGTTGTTAATCCTGCCCTGATTATATGTAATATGTATGACTAATTCAAGTGTTATATTCCAACAGTTAGTTTTTATTCAGTTTATTTAGTTTATTTATATGGTTCAGATACACCGCATAACTCAAATGTCAAGCCTCTCGCAATAAATCAATTAATCTCATGATGGATTAAAATGAGCTTCCATCTGCATGTTTGTTTCTCTTTCTATTAAAGACAAAAGGCTTGAAACTGGTGGATTTTATCCACTAGCTTCCGTTTTGTTTACAGAAACTTCAGCATTCATCTTTTTATTATTTCAGGGGGTTTGTTGATTTATTTTGGATATTTAAAACATCTCCTAGCTCCAGTGTTAAATGTTTGTCAGAAGTTAAAAGTTTATTAATTGTCACTTGCATTATTACTTGAAAATGATCTCAAAATACCACCGTTGCCATTTATCGCAAGCATGTGGCGACAGTAAGGAAGAAGCACCACTTTTTAGCAGACTTCAGTGTTGGTGGTAATCTGCTTCAGTTGGCTAAAAGACTGGAAGAACAGGAAGGACACACACATGCACTGGTGCAGGGGAACATTCTATGGTAATTAAACAAAGATTACATCAACACTGAGGATTCAAGATGGCCGATGGTGATTACTTTTCATGGGTAGAAAAGCAAGATGATTTATAGATAATGACAGAAATGGCTTCATCTTAAAGAAAACACACAATCTGAAACACTAGCCCAGTTATAGTTTCTAGTGGCAAACAAAAATGTAGAGCAAGGGTCAAAGGGTAATTTGCTCTATCAATATCTGTTCTCTGGAAAGAGATGGAGAGGAAAGTTAAATAAAAAATGTAAAGTTTTCATGTCTGGCTGAGATTCTTCGGTTCTCTCTGGATTTCTCTGGAAGTTGGCTGCATATAATGCTTAAATAAGAAAAAACCTGGCTTGCTATTTAACCCTGTTGAAATTTTAATTGATATTTCTGCTGAAAATGTGGTTTCTGGCTTCTGCTCAGGTAGTTTATTTGTTGATGAGATTCTCACTCTCCACTTGCTGAGTCCCTCGGGATGATCTGCTTAAAGCTTATAAGCTTCGTTCACACCTGGCATTAACGTGCATCCTAACTGATCCGATCACAAGAGGACAGCTCTTTGTTCACTCCGGCATCAGAACGTGCCGCCAGTAACTTTTAAGTAATCACTCGTGATTGGATCTCGGATCTTTGCTCAAAGACACAAATAAACGCGCAGCCTCCGTGTTTTTATTTTGACGACCAGGACCTGAGTTTATAACGTGTCGCCTGCGCTCGAGACGCTCGGGATGGGCAAGTCGCATCAAATTATCAATCTTATCCGTTTAAACTTAGTGTTTTAATCAGGATTAAACCTGTAGCGAGCATAATCAGTTGCATCACAACGCTTGTATTCCCTTTTGTTCATTACGCTAAAAGCGCAGTGCAGTAGAAATATCTTTGTGAAGGGACCGGTTCCCTTCTGGATCCAGGAGTCTGCTGGTGTGGAAGCGCATCAGGCTGAGACAGGTGGTGCATCGGTGGGCCTTGAAGCGCACACTGCTGCTCTTTGTGCTTTAGGAATGTGCCTTATACAACCCACACTGTCTCCAAATGCCGTCTCGAACCTGAACATAAAGCCGTCTGTTTTTGTTCGCTAAAAAGGCGTGATGCCACACATCCAGGCCAAATGTGCGTCCATAAGATGGTCACAAGCGGACACAGGAATTGTTTTTTTAAAATATGTTTTATTTTGTTTATATATCCCGATTGAAATTAAAGGCGTTAAAGTCTTGCCTTACGTTTTTTTTCCCCCCTTCTCTTCCCCTCAGCTTCCTTCCCTGTCTGAATTTCTTAAACTTCATCTTCTTCACTTCTTGTTCTCCTGCAGCTTGGGTTTTCTCTCCACCGCCTCCACATTACATTTTGCACCTCTTCTCCCACCCAGTCATCTTAACTATATCTCCTCTCCCCAACACTCCAGTCTACTGCTGCCTCACTTGGCTTATCACTTTGTCCTTCCCTCAAACTTTCCTGCTCTTTCACTCTCCCTCTTGGCTCCCTCTGTTCCTGAGAAGATTGATCACCTAATCTGGTGGTTTACCTACAATGCCCTGCAGCTCTTAGGAGAGGCGACCAGTGTAGAGAACATAAAGATGGTTGGACTATAGTTTGTAGTTTCACAGATTTTATTCCCTGACATTCGGTATTGGTATAATGAGAAAACGTTTAAACTGAATGAATATGGGTGTAATGAGATGTTGTAGCAAGAAAATACTAAAAGTCCAAAAAAACCAACAAAAAAAACTGACCAACAAGTTGAAAGATTTCTTCATAGCTTCTTGTTGGTACTCGATTAAGAGCTATTTCAGAGTTTTACTGAGACTAAACTGGATTAAAATCTCTTGATTTTTTTTTTGTAACTTTTATTTTAAAAATAGTTTTGTTTTGTTTTTGGCATTAACACTAATCTTAAAATCTGAATAAATAGGCTAGTGAAACCTAGATTAACATATTCTACACCCATTACTAGATCGGCACTAATCAGACTTTTCTGGCCTGTTCTGATGTACTTTGAGGTCTGACTGGCTATTTCCTGTTTTGACCGATTCACGTACATGTAAAAGAAAAAAAAAACATTTACCACAGGACCTTACAAGACTATGCCTATTTATAAGTGGCATCATATATACATGTCCTTTATCTGATTCTTGTTCAACTTAATAAACAAAAGTATGTGCTATTTGATGAGGTGTTTATGAACCAGAAACGGCGTTAGTTAGCTTTGATTTCTTACTTGAACAGGAAACAAGTGTTTGGCATCTGGTCAATGATCAAATAGTCAGTCAAGGGGAAATGGTGAGGTTCTGATTTTTGGCTTTAAAATCTTTGAATCACTAAAACAATTTGTTGACTTTTTTTTTTTCCTTTTTTTTTTTTTTTTTAAACCAAAGCAAAGAAGGATTTTCTTTAGTTTTTCCAAAATTATTCTTGACTCTGGAAAAACAGTTTATAGATTTTAAAACAAAATGTGCTGAGGCCATTTCTGCCAGCGGTGGTGTAAGCAATCTAAATATTTTCAAGCAATGAATTTCATGTCATCGGATATTCTATCAATTCTGGATTATATTAATATTCAGTAATAGTTTATCTAAGTCCTGTTTTTGTTTTGGGTTGCCAGCAGAAATGTTGCTCAATGTGTTTGGGACGTGGAGCTGCCTGTGCAGCACAATCTGAGTGCCAGCCATGCACACAGAAGAGGACAGTAGTGACTCACCTGTATAATAAGATACCTTACAGACCAGGCGACTATATATAGCAGACATGACTCTGGTGTTGCGTTTTCTGTCTTAACCCACTTTTCACCTACTTATCAGCAGCAGCTGAACTCTGTACCTTCGACTCTTACTGCTGCTGATTAAAAAGGAGAATAAACGAAGCATCAGGAGAAACTAATGTTTCTTGTAGTGCCACATGTAAATAACTTATTGTTTACAACATATATTAGTGTCAGAGTATTTTGTCCCATACAGATTTATTCTGCTTGACCTTTTAAAGTTATATAAAGTTGTTGATTTACAATGACTGCAGTTTCTGCTTATAGGTTTGTAGAAACAAGTAATCACTTAAAATAGAACCTGTCTATGAACACAAAGTAGATTAAAAGATCTCAGAAAGCAACACATCATTTCCCAGTCTAAGGAAATGAAAAAGCAGATTTCAAACAAAGTCATTTGTATCATTTACAGTTTCAAAGCCTTTTTGTAAGGCTGCAGTGAAAGCTTTTTTTTTTTTTTTTAAATCAAGAAATCAGAAACATTGACGAACCTTTCTGGAATTGACCAGCTTTTTCCCACCCATGTCCGATCGAAGAGGTCACAAAAGAACCCAGAACAACTTCTGAGTCTTCCGAGGTTGGAGGACAAATGGCATCAATGGGAGAGTTTTAAGGCAAAAACCACTGCTGTCCAAAAATAAAACACACCTCATTTCACATTTGCCAAAAATATCTCAATTACCTTCATAACCTTTGAGTAAATATTTTGTGTACTGACTGAAGTGAAACTCTGTGAAAGCTGCATCTCCTGGTAGAGCTGATGTATCAGGACGATGATCCGAACCACTTCTGCAGATCTGCCTTTGGAAGGTATTGGAGATGGTTTCTGAGTGGCCTAGTAAAAGTCCATGCTTAAATTTGGTGGCATGACCTTAAACAGATCAAATGTATCCTGATTACAGCAGTTCCCCAAGAAGAGTAGGAAAATAAAGCTGGGGTATAGAAACACCCCAGTTTTAATATCCCAGTCAGTAAAAGCCGTGCGCATTTACTGACAGTAAATGCTGACGGCTCATGGTGTTACGAGGTAAATACGAGTGTGAACATCAAATCTTTAATGTTTCAGATTTGAGCGTTCTGGTTTTGTTCTGGTTAGGTTCTGATTTGCTTGTTTTCTTGCAGCCACCCCTGCCTTCTCTCCAGAGCCCCAGCTAAGTGGATGTTGTGTCTGCAGAGTTATTAGCGCTGCCGAGCGTTTGTGCACACTCCTCCTCCTGTCTGGTTGGGCGCTGCTACCTTGGCAGCAGCCTATTGTGGAAGTGTATGTGTGTTTACGGTGCCAGTTTTGAGGACCAGCTGGGTCTTCAGAGATGGCGTTTGCACAAGCATTTGTTTCTCAGCCGTGATTGTAAGAGTTTCAGCCGTGTCCTGTTGCTTGTCGACTAAAGCGCTCCGTTTTGACGGGGCGGGTGAATCGCCTAAATCACCACTGTCAGCTTTTTCATTTCTTTTTTTTTTTTGTCGACCACCTCCCTCCTTCACTCCTTCAGGCTGTCCCCCTCCTTCCCTTACCTCGTCTCCCCCCACCCCTTCTTCTGTGTGCGCTAAGGACAGCAGGTCAAGGAGACAGTGATAAGGTACATATCAGTGTGAACCAGAATGTAGATTAGTACCTCTCCAGGCAGAGACACACACAAATATAGACACACACACACACACACACACACATGAACTCGCCATCCCTTCCTGCCTCTCCCTTTTTGCCATCCAGTGTTTATGTCTCTGTCTTTATCCCTGTGAAAGGTATCAGGCGGAGGTCAATAATGTGTTGAGCACTATTGATCTGTCCGGTAGGTCCTACGGGTGAGCGAGGGGAAGAGGGAAATGGAGAGGTATGGATCAATGCTATTCTGTATAACCCATCTACATACCGCGCTCTGCCACCCAATCAGATTCCGAGTCTTTTGTTCCCTAATAGATTATTCATCAGCGTTTGGGATCTGTACAGAGGACGAAAAGCAAACACAACATGACTGTCCTCGCAGTGAGCCAAAGCCCAGGATTAGAAATGTCTGAGTTGTAGTTTTCTGCCACGAGAAGTAGACGTTCCAGTGCTAAACCAGCGCTGGGCGAGTTGGTTCTTAACCAGTTCTTCAGAAAGTAAAAAACCGGGTCAAGACATTCTCGTTCAAAACGTCTGAGCCAGTAAATGTTTTATCATTTCTCTGTTGCATGCTGCATATTTGAGCTGAACGGGAGTAAAGATAATATTTAACCTACATGAGTCACAGTGTCACCAGGTTTCATATGGAGTATGAAATTTCATTGAAATACTTTATGAAGTATGGGAAAGTATTTAAAGACTTTGTCCTTATAACTTTGTTTAAAAGTTTCATCCATCCATCCACTTGTCCGTTTGTCTGTCCATCCGATAACAGGGATGATAGAAAGCAGGTACATTTGAGGAGGAAAAAATGGATGAATTACAATTTATATTAATGTCAGCAACATTGCTGTTGATTAGTTTTCTAACTTCACCAAAACATTTAATTCACCTGCCTGATGGCAGTACAGAGCTCACACAAAACCTCCTGTGGTTTGTGATGACGTAGTTTTACTGTGGATATTTTTTTAAACACATTTCTGATCAGCAGTGAGATTGTGATCAGATTTTAAGCTCTTAGCAGCATTATTGGATTTCTGCTGGTGATTTACTATATAAAAATCTACGGTAGCCCACAGGTACGTGTGCTTGGTCCTAAACCGTTGACGTGTTTTCTTAAAGAATTCACAAAAGTGAACTGAAACATATTCTGCTATTATATCAGCAATCAGAATGCTTTGTTTTAGGTGTCATTGGCTTAAATGTGGTGTAACTGGCCGTCGCAATGGGACACGGTTTGTTTCTAGTACAGATGGGGTATTATTCTCACCCAGGCTACATCAAAAAGCGGCTCTGGGAAGATGTTCCCGCTCGACGCTGTGACACAGCATCCGTGCAGCTCCGTAGGGTAAGGCCATTAAAATGCAGTTTATGGTTTAAACAGCGTAAATATTTCTAGGCATTTGAAAATGTGTCCCATGGGTTTTGTTGAACTACCTTTAGCTGCTTTAAATGAAAGGAATATATTCTTGTCAGTTGTGCTTTATGCCAAGCATTAAAGCTTCTTGACTGTGTGTTTCTTGCGTGGTTCTCAGCAGCCGACTTTTCCCGAACTTGACAGCAGGAAGAGAAATTATTCAACTTAACTTTTAAAATGAACTAATTAGCTTGTTATTAATGCCTCATTCCTCTACCTGCAGGTTTCTTTAGCATTAGAAGTCCTTGTTTACCTTCTGTGCTGACTGGACTTTCTGTATGAGTCAGAGTTTTTGCAAGATTTTACCAACAAGCTACTCTTTTTCGTTATGAAAACAAAGAAGAAATATTGATGGCACAAAAAAATAAAATAAAAAAAGTCTGCTGGATCCTTTAGTATTTCCTCAGGCCAGTAGGTTTTGATAAAGCCCGACTGCATGCTAAATCTACGCTCCAATCTTGCTGGCGGCAGTCGCTCGGTCTCCACACTTTTTAGTTTGCATTCGGTTTAGGTTGTGCAAATGTGAAAGTGGATGTGAAGAATTATTAACAATGATGCTCCATAACAATAAGAAAAGATCTGCAAATCGACTAGAACGACAAAAAATGTTTTTTTTTTTCTCTTCCAAACAATATCTTGGTTTTTCCTGCTAGCCCTCTTTTTCTTCTTCTATTTCTTTCTCACTCCTCTTCTATCTCCAAACTCACTCTCTGGATCTCTCTCTCTCTCTCCTGCATCTTCTTACTCTCTCTCTGCGCTCCTGGAGCGGGGGATGCCAGGGGGACAGAGTGCAGATAGGACCTGTCGCCATAGCAACAGCTTCTGCAAGCTGCTGACACCCTACTGTGGGGGTGGCGGGGGGACTGAGGGGGCTGAGAGGAGGAGCAGAAGAAAAGGTTGTGAGGGGGAGGCACAGTGTAACGGTCGGGGCACAAGGGGGGTTTGGGGTGGGGGCTGAGGGGGTCATTGATGGAGCAGAGGAAGCTGTACAGAGGACACAGGAAGAGGGGGGGTGAGGAGGCAAGGAGGCAGCGACCCCGCGTCTACCCCTGGGATTCAGTGCCCTGCTCATGTTCACAAGCAGAATTAGCATAATGACGGGAGGGAGGCGCGTTGTTTCAGTCTCTGTGTGTCGGTAACAGATAAAGGAAGAACGGAGAGTGTTTGCGTACATGTGTGTGCAATTAGACGGCAATCCTGTCTTCCAGGCGTACAGTAGCATCACATGGACGCCGAGCGCTCTGGAGGTGTGCGTGCTGCTGGATCGGGGGTCTTGAACCCCCTCCACCCCTCTGTTCTCGCCCGTAGCCTGCGGCCCTCCCCTGTCTGTCTCTCTGTACTGAGGGGCTGCACTTTATAAGCCTGTGATGCAACTCTTTGTGTGTCTGTGTGATTTTCCCGTTCATGTTTCTGAGTGCTAGTCTGATCTTTTGTTTTTGTTTTTTTCCCAGCTTGCTTATGTAAGCACTCTGAACATGTATTTTGTTTTACGCGTGTTGTCGAGAACACACTGCAACATGTTTAGCCTGCTAGCTGCTCTACATCTCTTTCTGTGGTTTTTATTATTACAGATTTTGCATCATCTTCAAATCTGGAAAAATATTGAATTTGATTTTAGGTTGTTGGGTTTTTTTTGGTTGTTGGGATGAGAAAAAAAATTTAACACATTTAAATTCTCTGGTTTTATCTCATGTGCTCATTTGTTGACATGATGGAAGTCTGACCTTTTTGATTTAATAAATTCTCTCCGACCCAAATGTTTTTGTTTTAAGAAAAGATGCTGATAAAGTGTTATCAGTCTGTTCTTCCCTTCTTTTTTGCCTTCATTCCTTCTTAACAGGTTCCATGTTTAAGTCCTGAGTAATGCAGAAATGTATCCTAAATATTGGAGGTTAAGCCTTTAAAAAAGACCGGTATATCGGACTAGAAAAGTTTGGACAAATCTGTAGGAACACTGCTTTGTTATTTGACTCCAACAAAGGGAAACTGTTGTTGTTACACGAGTTAAGTTTCCATTTAAACAAAGTCCTTAAATATTTTGCATGAACTGGTGTTACACAGGTTTTGTGATTTCATGCCCAGTGCGCTGGCGTTGTGGAGCGGAGGGTGATTTAGCTGTCATCTGTGTGTTTCAGAGCGCGGCGGCGGCGCCGAGCCCGGTGATGGGCAACATGCCCCCCAACGACGCCATGCCAGGTGGTCCCATGCCTCCAGGCTTCTTCCAGGTATAACCTGCCTCCTCTCTGCCCACTTGTTATATTGTCAGTGTCTCTCATTCATCCCTCTGACCACTCTTCAAAAAAGATTACAAACAACCAAGTAGTTTAAAATTTAAAGGCAGTTTTGTAGTATGAAGACTAATTGTTCAGAAGTTGTCCACTGAACTTAATTTAACAAATTTGTTTTGTTTTACTGTCTGATAGACAGAAAATAATACATGGTTCTCAAATTTTTTTTTTCATAAATAAATTCAAATCTGATAAGTGTGGCATGGACACACTTATCAGAGCACACTTGGCCCCTTTTGATACTTTAAGATATGTAAAATAAAATCAAAACCATATTTAGGTTATGAATCAACGTTCGAAGCTTTGAATATCTCACATAGAACAATTTGTGTGCCTGTGTTTAGAGGTGCCAGATAAATGCAAAACACTAAGCAGAGGTGTAAATGTTTCATGAAGTAGTTTTGATTTGTGAATATCTTTTATTGTTATTTGCAACGTTCTCGGTGAGCGTGGGAAGATGAGACACAAACTCAACTAAACATGTCTGTTTAAGCGGCTCACTGTAATTATTACTCAGGTTTGCAGTTCTGGGAGTTTTATTTACCTTCTGAGTAAATGAGGGCGATCATTTACTCAAAACCAGCTAAGACTTTACTCGACCCGACTCTGTCCATTCATCTGTGGCTCGGTTCTCACTCCATTGACGCTTCAACCATCCCGTGTCCATCTCTCCGTTCCACCCATCCATCTCTGTTTCCGTCCCCTCTCTGACCCGTCCCAGCTCTGTAGCGCCAAACGGGGGCGGGGAGGGGTTTCCGTGTTGGAGAGCCTCTAAGAGCGAAGAGAAGGCGGCACACCGATGTGTGCGAGCACCCACAAACAAAAAAAAAAAACACATGCTCTCACATCCTCTGCGAGGCTGCAGCGTGATGGACAGCGGTGGCATTTGGCAGGAGGCGCGATAAGGTAGCGGCGAAGAGTGGGAGCTAAAACGCGGGTGACACAATATAGAAGGAAGAAAATTAGAGTGGAAAAAGAGGAGGGAAATGTAAAAGATGGTTGCTCACAGCACTGAGGCCTCACATCCTAGTGGTGCGCTGGCTCGTTGGTGGTGAGGAATAGTGAAAGCACGACTGTAAATAAGGAAGGAGGGGAGTGAGTGTGTGTGTGTGTGGGGGGGGGGTGACGACGAGAGATGCATGGAAGTGCTATTTTTACCGTCGGTGGGAGAGTGAGATTGGGCGCGGGTTTGTGTGTCTGTTGTGTTCAGGGGAACTTATTTTTCAAGAGAGCTGCTTTGCTTCACAACACATTATGCAGAATCTTGTTTCTATTCTTATTAGTGCTGTGGTCAGTGGCATGTCTGACTCCATAAGAAAAAAACATAAAGAGCATGTAAGAAGCAACACACCTACAAGTTAAGTGTTGCACAGGAGGCAAATCCTGTTTTATTACATTTCAAACAAGATCAAGGCGACAGCTATAAAGATTTCTTCCACCTTATAGTTTGAAGAGGGGCTTTTGTGCCAGTAAGCTTTGAGCTTTTATCAGTTTGTTGCTTTGATAATTAAATATTTGATAACAGCAAGCTCCTACTTGTGTTTTTATTAAACATTAAGGGATCCCTTCACACATAACTTTGATTTAAATTAAATGTTTACATATTTGAAGGCCGGTTTAGCACATTTTTTTCTGAACAATATGCTTGTCTTTTTTTTACAGAACAAATGCACCTTATGGATTATTAAAAAGCATGACTATTTAAATTTTCTCCATATAGAGAAGCACTGACAACAGAGTTTTTTTGTTGTTGTAAGACTGTCATTTGTTTCCAACTCAAATTTCTGTTTGAGATTAATATACAGATATTTCGAAAGGTTTTTGAAATGCCATTTTTAGTTTTCATTGGTCATTATTTATTTAAAATAAGAGCAGTGGCAACATCACATGGTGTTAGGAAAAAAAAGGTTTGACTTAAATTGTCATACACTTTTAAACTTTGCAAATTGTCTTTACTATCCTCTGTTAGCAATTAGCAGTTAGTTTGGGTAGCATTATGCAAACAGCTTTGTGTGTATATTCAAGAAAATATGGTTTGTTTACTATATTAAAACATTTCCAAATCCAGCATGTTGGCTTAATGGTCGAAAGGGTCAAATTGTACAATCTGGCCTCTCATTTGCCTTCTTGTTGTCTGCTGAAAGTCTTACTCTCTCCTGCAGCCCAAGTGAAATGCAGACCTGCCTTCTTACACTCCTCCAACCTACTTTTAAACCTTTCACTTATACAGAACAAAGTCAGCAGTAAGTCTTCTCTCAGTCACTGCGGCCGCACTGAACAGCACTAGCGCTAAGCATGGTGTGTTCACTGGTTGGAGGAAAAACGGTTGGAACTGACTAGTCGTCAGGTCAGGGCTGAAAATCAACCAATTTTGACCAGTTTTAGATTTAATTGTAGAATTGAAACAAATGTTACACAAATGAGCTTGTGTGTTTTCAGGAAGTTAATGGGATTTGAATAAAACATAAAAATTAGAAACCAGTGTTGACCAGGAAAAGCCGGATTAGATCTGCATTGGGCCTGAAAGCTTAGAGTCAGGGACCAGCTTGTGTCATAAGGTAGAGATAGTAAATATTAAATACATCTCATGTATTTAATATTATTTATGGGTCACATTTTCACAATTTGTTTCATTTGAGAATGAAATCTGGAAAACGTCTAGAACTTACTTGTCGTGTTTTCCAGCTTGAAACGCGTCGCTTATTAACACCTAATTTTTTTTTTTTTACTAATGTCAACGCACTTTTGCACCAAACATTTGCATAACCAGTGTAAGAAACAACCTGCTTTAGGTGACAGTGTTATAATTAGAGACATTTGTTGGTAAAATGCCATTTTTGTAATTGAAGTCCTCAGCAATTGACCTAAATCCACGTTTCTGCTTGGCTGAAAACCACCGTGTGTTCAAGAAAACTGACCCTACTCACAACATTCATTCATTTTTTTAAAATATGTTGAGGCACTGACCTCTTCAGACAAGTCTCATTAGCTAATGACAGTAAAACAATGGTGTATTTATAATCTGTACTGGATGTTGCCATCTTTCTGGCTTTCTATCCTCGCACTGTCGTCTAAATTTGGTGTGTTTAGAGACAGAAGAGATGATCTGTCTGATCTGGAAATGTAGCAGCTTACAGTCTGTTGCGGTCCTCTGAAGAAAGGATATCAGGGATCATTTATGATTGTAAAGCACATCGTAAATAAAATGAGCGCTGTCCAATCAGGGCTCGTCTTTAACTCATCCACTGATTAGTCACAAGATTTAAGCTGATCACAATAGAAAAGGAGAGAGTACGCAACAACGGCAGACCTTCTACAAAATGACTGAGCAAGGAGAGTATTAATCAGCAAAGCAGTCAAGATTAACCTGGTAACTCTGGGGGAGCTGCAGAGATCCACAACTCAGGTGGGATAACATGTTGACAGTGTAAGCCATAGACATAACAAATCTGGCCACTTTGGAGGATTTGGTAAGCAGATAGTTGTTGAAAGTTGTAATTAACCCCATTTTCAGTTTAACGTAGCAAACATGGAAGAATGCGCTCTGGTTAGACTAGACTGAAACTTTTTGTATGAAAAACCCTGCTGAGTGGTAGAAAACCCTGAAGAAAAAGAAAAAAGATCTCCCACTGAAATATATTGGCAGATGCA
This sequence comes from Poecilia reticulata, assembly GCF_904066995.2. NCBI lineage: Eukaryota > Metazoa > Chordata > Actinopteri > Cyprinodontiformes > Poeciliidae > Poecilia > Poecilia reticulata. The sequence goes on from NC_088851.1 coordinate 10,716,312, forward strand.
TCCTGCAGGGATTACTTAAACAAAATAAGATACAAACTTTCAAAAGCATGTGTAATTTTTCTTCCATCCACTGCTATGTGGAGCTTACACATAAAACCTCGTCTGGTTGTGAAATGAGAACTTTTTGCACTGTACCATTTCTGATGATGCCTTTAAGAGCCCGAGCAGTGGATGTTGCTTTGAGACGTATGTCACAACAGGTTACTCTGAACTAGTTATTCTCAGGCTAACTTTGAGCGCTCTCTCTTTCTCTCTTTCTCTCTTTCTCGCTCTCTTTCTCTGTGTGTGTCCGGATGTCTTGGAGGGAAAGGTGGAAAATTCCACTTGCTATTTGTGAATCTGCCACTCATTGTTTAGGAGGGGAGAGCTGGAAAAGGGGGGGAAAAGTAAAACATTGAACCTTACTGAAGAGGGTGTCGCGTAGGGACGTATTTATCAGAGGTTTTTAACCTCCTGTCTCTGGTGGAGAAGTCAGCGGTATGATGTATGAGCGTATTTGTGTGTTGGCACCGGAACTCGACTCTGTGATGAAGTAGGCTTCCAGAAATGCTTCTGTATTTTTGTTTTGTTTATTTTGTTTCTGGTCAGCGTTCTCGCCGGTTGCGAGTCTGTGCCTCTGCTTGGCTTGTTGTGGTAAGCCTTTGATAACACTGCCCCCATGTGGTTGGAAGGAGAACAGTCGCGGGACGTAAAAAGGTGGTGGAAATGATCAGAGCTTGTGGTGTAACAGGGTCACTTTAAGGCTGTATATAAAGATAATACTTGTCAATTAGTTTGGAGTGTTTCTATTCCCCCCCCCCCAAAAAAAATAAGCAGCGTTTTCCTCTCAACGTCCTCCTCCAACGTAAATGCTCCCTCCAGACTCCCTACCAATATGGTTTTCCTCTCTCCTGTGACTCTGATCGGGTTCTTCCTCCAGGTGTGAACCCCACATTCTGGCCCCTCCCCTATCTGATATCGCTCTTCTTTCTTAAAGGGACCACCCGGCTCTCAGCAGTCCCCTCACGCACAGCCCCCCCCACACAACCCCAGCAACCCCATGATGGGACCCCATGGCCAGGTAAGAAGCAGCAAACACTTTCTCTCAAACACCCCGTCATTCCCTGACCCACACACTCCAGCTTCTCTCTTCCCATTTGCTACCTGCACTCTGTCCTCCGACCACCCTTGAGCCCTCCAAGAGCTACATTTGTTCAGCCTAACTCCCCACTAAAGGAAGCCCCTGCTGTTGTGAACTCCATTTTTTTTATTATAAAAGAAATAATTTAAAAAAAAGCCAAGCATTCAGAGGCAGTAGGACAGGCTCCTCTCGAAGGCCGAGAATCGGCTGTCCCCATGCGGGATGAATAATTCACTCCCTGCCCCTCCCCCGGAGCAGCTTGTGGGGGGTTGCACACTTATCTGCTCCAGCCTGAACACACAAACAAGCGCACACACCTCTACCCTCCCCCTCACTTACTTCTTGCATCCTATAAATAAAACAGCAGACAAGCAAAATTAACAATCGCATACATGTCCACCAGTTTCCTACTGAGTTTTTGGTTATCGACATGAAGGGAGTTCAGCCGCCGCGTCTCAGCTACAGCAGCTACAGACGCCACGGTGGAGGTGAAGCTAGGCTTTTGCCCATTAACTGCGGCGGCTCGACTTTTCATTCTTGTGGTTTCCAGTTTCTTTCTTGTGTGCGAGAGAGTGTGGGCACGCTTCCGCTAAGGGTTTTGAACCGTGTCGTTGGCCCGAGGTATCTCCGACTGCGCCAAGGCAGACCACAGGGCCGAGTCGGCTTACAGGGAAGGGAAGACTCTCGCACACCCGCTCTCGAAACGAGCTTTCAGTCCATCTTGTTGGGTATAAAGTGCACTTTATAAAGTTTATACCGCACCAACTCATGCAAGGATGTTTTTCCTTTTCGGTTCCACGTCAGACGTGCTGCTGATTCTGCAGTTTTCCGATGCTGTCATCCATTTTCCAGCCGCGCTGTGTCCATCTGTGTGTTCTCAGTGCTTCCTCTGTTTGAGTGCTTTTGGATTTATCAATAATAGAAATGTCATTTTCTCTGTGTCTCTTCCCCACCGCCCTTGTTTTTTCCCCTCTTTTCTGTCTTCCACTTTCTCCCTTTAGCCTTTCATGTCGCCGCGGTATCCAGGTGGTCCACGCCCCTCACTCCGAATGCCAAATCAGGTAATCACCTGTTTGGATCAAATTTCCATTAAATGAACTGTGTGTGTGTGTTATTATGTTGCTGAGTTTCCGTGTCTGCTCTCTTCCCAGCCTGGGGGAATCCCGGGATCGCAGCCTCTCCTGCCAAACAGTTTGGACCCAACAAGACCGCAAGGTAAGGCTGAAGAACCTCCTCTTGCTTTCCTTGTGTATCCGAAGGTGTTCCTCAGGGATCCTCTTTCGTGTTGCTCTTATTTATTTTAATCAAAGAGAGAAAAAACAAACTTTTGATGGTGACAATACTGTGGTCAACATCCATCAGTCTACTCTTCTGAAGACTTTCTGCCTTGTAGTTTATGTATTCAAATTTAAAATCCTAGTCTTTAGGCCTTCAAGCAGTTCCAACAATGTTTTAAATATTTCTGAAATCACCTCAATAGCTAGCTAAATCTAACCTTTAAACAATGCAAATGTAAAAATGGCACATTTGGCCCTTTTAACTAAATGGTGGGTGTGTTTGACTCAGGGAGGAGTGTGTTGTGATTTTGGCGGTAGATTAGACCTTCTGGAGTCTAGAGGCCTGCAGCTCATGGGATTACGGCAGAGCGTTGTCTGTTGCGTTGCTGACTTAATTCCTGACTTTTAGGAGCTGAGACATATGTGCCTGTGTGTTTATGGTGTGACTCTGGTTCTGTTCTTCTTTCTGCCAGGACATCCTAACATGGGTGGACCGATGAGAATGAATCCCCCCAGAGGAATGGCCATGGGCCCACAGGTACAAATAAAGGAAAATGGAGGTTTTTGTTTCTCCTTTCAGACCGATTCAAATGCGTTTTGCGTTTTCTGACATTTTTTTTATGTCTCGTTTCTTAGAACTACGGAGGCATGAGGCCTCCTCCCAACTCCATGGGGGGTCCCATGCCAGGAATGAACATGTAAGTCCAGTGAAATACCCTCTCATTAGTTCACAGGTACCTCAGTCAGCTTGTAGTTGCTCTTCTCCTCTTTTGAGTAGCAGTAGAAAAGCAGTGCCTCCCCTCCTCCACTTGTTACTGCCACTGCAGTTCAACGGCTGAAAGAAAGTTGCTACTCTTTGGGTTGCTTTTTTTGAAATGGATCATTCTTAAGGAATAAATAAACAGTCGGTTTGCATTTGGCACAACCTGCATTTACAAAGCAGTTCAAATACGACGGGATTATCCTGCATTGATCCCTATTGGAGGAAATCCAGGTCACAAACATAAGTAACTTCCAAATAAAGTAATAAATTCCATAATTTAGATCAAGAATACTTCTACATATTCTAAGCTGAGCATACAAATACTCCTAAGTGGCTGTATGACTCCAATGAGAGAAACTGTTAACAGAAGTAGGATTATTAATCTGCATGTACAGACACTTCATGAGTTCCACAAACAACCAACATATCATCAGCCGGTTTTTCCTTCAGCATGGATTCCTGCAGAGTTTTCCAGGTTTTCAGATCATCTGAGGAATGTCACGGATCAGTTGTAAACTAAACACAATTCATCTTGAAACCTGGTTTTTGCTTTTCTGATTTGAAGCACAATTTGGGCGCAGTAAGCATATTGACTTTGAAGCTAGAATATTATTTGAGCAAGTTGAAAATCTACAGATGCTGAAATGCTTTGTTAATTTATTTTAAAACAAAACTGCTTTTGGGTCCATAAAATTTTTGCTTTAATATTCTATTGTCCTTTATGGTTGCATGAAAACGGATTAGAGATTGTTTTGACTAAGACGGTATAGACTACATGGTGAGTTTATATGCTCTGTGTCTGTTGACGTTGTCAGGTTTGAATGACATTGGTTGCAGATTATGACTTCTCTTAATGCAGTAGCAGTTGCATGTTTTCTTCTAGTTAGTCTTTCATTGTCAGGAAGACTCATCTCAGGTGTTTTCTCCTTCTGACCAACTTTTTCTACACATTTTCCTCTTTTTGTTTGTTGTCCTGCCCCATCTTTTCCTCAGGGGTCCTGGAGGAAGGGGGCCATGGCCAGGACCTAATGCTAACTCAGTGAGTCCGAGTCGTTGCATGAACACACTGAACACGAACATAGCAGGCGATCGGTGAACATATTCTACTCTGGATTCTAAATGGTCATTTCTAAGCAGGTGTATCAAACTTTTGCTGCTTGTCACAATGAATACTCAGGATTTTTGAGGAATTAATTTGAAAGAGCAACATAAAGTTGATAATAAAATGTTACAAAATGTCTTTTATATATATATATATATATATATATATATATATATATATATATATAATATGACTGCAACTGAGTCCATACAGGCCCAGCTTCCCCTTTCAGTCACAGCTAAAACTATTTTAGCTAAAAGAAGATTTCTCTTTTCAAAATGTTCCCAGTTCAATCACAACTACTTCAGCTATTTTTAGGTCTTATCACAGATTTTCAGTTGAAATAATGTCTGGTCTTTGACTAGGCCATTCTGTGCTTCAGTTTGAACAATTCCATGAGACTCTGGCCGTATGTTTGAGGTTGCTGTCCTGCTCGAACCTAATCCTCCTCTCCAGCCTCAAGTCCTTGAGAGCATAGAACTTAACTCTGACCATGCAGCCACCACCGTGCTTCACTATGCTTCACGCAGAGCTTTGAATGTAGTTCAGTTTTGCAGAGAGCCGAACCCGTATCATTTCAACAGGTTTAATTATCAGAGTAAAGTAGGGCTGAATACAAATACACACTGTACAGGTTTTTACTGTAAGTTGGCTCTAACCACTGTTCCCTCTGCAGATAGCTTACTCCTCATCATCACCAGGAAACTATGTGGTGAGTCAAACTGTAAATAAAGCCACTTTATTGAGACATGTCCTCTGCTTATGTGATTTGTAAACCTTTCATTTTGTTTCCCAGGGTCCACCGGGTGGAGGAGGTCCGCCTGGAACTCCCATCATGCCCAGCCCAGGTGGTGCGTCACCCAACTACGTCCCCCGTCACAAACACTCGTCTGTCTATCTCACTTCATTTCCTCACTAAACAATCTTCATTTTCTCTGCTCGCCACCAACTGCTATTGTTCGTTTCTCATTTTCCCCATCTTCCATTGTCTTTATTTTTGATACTTTATCCTTCACTCCATTAAATCCTTTTTTTATTATTATTATTTTTTGTGACATCGTCATTTAAGCAACTTGTCTTTAATGTAGTTGCTTTATTTTTCCTAGATTCAACCAACTCCAGTGAAAACATCTACACAATGATGAATCCCATCGGACCTGGAGGCAACAGACCCAATGTGAGTTCTTTGTTGCAGAATCAATTATTTGTGGCAAAGATGAAAATGTAAATGTTGCTCCATGAAGTTGCTCTAACTGTATTAGTGTTGAGAAACGCTAGGATTAACCCGGGGAGTCTGAATTAAATCACTTCAGCTTTGCCTCCAAAGATTACAATTATACCTACGAGTCCGCAGAGAGAAAAAATGATCTCAAGTCATTCATAATTCCCTCTCACCAGTTCCCTATGGGACCGGGGCCTGATGGGCCAATGGGAGCTATGGGAGCCATGGAGCCACATCACATGAATGGATCACTAGGTGGGTTGAGACACAGTGGGACTTAGCGACTCGCATAATGGCATAATTTTTTATTTCTTTCTGAAAGTACTCAAATCTGTGCTTTACATCCTCAGGGTCTGGGGATATGGATGGGTTGCCAAAGGTGAGTAAACATCTTCTTTAAGCGTTTCTTCTTTGCTCCAACGGCGCTTCAGTCAGATCTTGTATTATTCCTGTTTCGACCCTCTCTCTCTCTCTCTCTCTCTCTCTCTCTCCCACCAGAGCTCTCCTAACAATATGGGAGGCATGAACAATCCTCCCGGGACGCCGCGGGACGACGGTGAAATGGGCGGCAACTTTTTGAACCCATTCCAAAGCGAAAGTGTAAGTGGAGTGGAGCGTGTTGGCGACATTTCACACCCTTTAACGGTTTGTCCTCTCAATCCTGACATAAACCAGTGGATGAATGCAAGCAGAGGGTTTGAATGATTGAAATTTAGGAGTGAAATAAAGTGCTAATATGTCCCTATTATAATAATTTATTAAGAGAAACTTTAAATGTTTTTTTTATAGAAATCTCAGTTTTGCAGACTTTATTTTTTCTTTGTTTCTATTTTTATGCAGTCTGTTTTCTGCAGTTTTAAACCAACAAGGTAAATCAAATCAAAGTTGAATCAAACCCTTTTGGGACATTTTAAAGCAGTCTGGATTCATGGGCATGAGGTTGTATTTATTTTAATGATTCATTTGGACAGTTCTTTTTTAGAGTGAAATGAATTGTAAAGCAGCTTCAGTGAATCTTAAAACGCAAATGAGACACTAGAATTAAATCGACCAATCCAGGAGCGCCAATCTTTTCCCCGAGTGTTGATTGGTTGAGCCCCCAAGTGCAGCCGAGGAAGACTGTAGATGCTGGTTTCTGTGGTAGCACTAATACATATTTTAACTTTGTGTTTGAACTATTAAAATATGCTGTTAAAAGTGTTTATAGAGGGAGTTTCAAGTATCTGTGGTTTTTAATTATTCTCTGGCGATTGTGAACCCCAATTCCTGCAAATACTAGGAGAACACTGTTGAGTCGAGGTCTTCCTCATTCCAGAAACTTGGGACTGACAGTGTCAGCCCCTCAGCATGAAGCTGCCCACACCGTGCTTAACATTTACACCATTATATGTTACAGCCTGTCCTTCCTTCTGTTTTTGTCGTAATAACTGAACAGCTTAGTCTTTCATAGCCCTGCTGAGGACGACAGATGGTGCTGACTCTCTCCAGTTTTGGTGGGGATGAGTGAAGTTAAACAACTTTAGTTTTAAAACGTATTTAAAATGTTTGTTCCATTAAAATGAATCATTAAAAGCTTTAAGTTGCTAACACTCAGTCCATGATGAGTGAATATTAAGATCTGAACACGAAAAGGAATCCATACCCACTGTCAAAAATTAATCTTAATTGTGAGATTTTTGGTTCCTGCGTATCAAACTCAAACATGGCTGTTGGATATCTGGGCCTGAAGATCCAAAATAGACTCATTTTAGAAGCAATCTCGTTGTAAATCTCAAATATTTTCTAGATTTAGGCTTCTTTTTAAGCTGAACTTTACATGTTGGGACGCAGCACTTTAAATTTTGTCTTTAGCAACAAAAAAACTCACTTTTATCCACATTTACTCCTTGTAAGAGCTTGTGTTCTGCTTGCATTGTAGCCGCTTACTAATCTCTTAGAACTTCATTCTGTGCCCTCTGTACCAGTGATGTGATTATAGCCGATTGATTGAACTTTATCTGAAACTCTCAAAGCAAACACCTTGGTTCTGGTTAAAATGGCGTAGCGGGTGGGAGGTGATGGGTTTGGTTCCCTTCGTTGTGTAAAATTTGTGACGCTCTCTTACCCTCGACCTGCAGAGCCACGGGGTTCACGGGACGGCAACAAGCTGAGCTCAGATAAAAGGCTGCAGCGCTGCTGTCAACTAAAAACAAAATACGTCTGATTCATTGATAGAGCGATCGGGTTGTTCTCCGCATCGAACCGGGTTCCTGTGTCAGGGTTCCTCCCAGTCTTATATTGGCAATCTAATAAATATTGTAGCCTAACAGGAATTGCAGCTAGTGAACTGTAGCTAGTGCTGTTATGAAATGCCTTTTTTCTGTTTTAGAAACAGAATAAAGATATCAGAAATCATAAAGAGGTGCTGTATAGAATCTATTGCCCCTTTTCCACTGGCCTAGATGTTTTGCGAATACCAATTCATTCCAAATGAACATCTGAAAAAGCAGAGAGGACAAAAAGTGCCCATTTATCTCACTCTCCGAGTAGAGGCCAACTTCAGTAGATTTGTGGGAAATTCAGGAACTGAAATCCAAATGGTTAAACATCTGGTGCTCAAATATCCAGGATGGTCTGAAAACTAGTCGTTTTGTAAATTTGAGTCTGGGAAATTGAGAAAGGAAGCCGTTCTGGAACCCCGGCCTGAGAGCGCCGCTGTAAAGCGTGCTTTATCTCTGGAAGCAGTTTGACCTCCCTTCCTGTTTGTTGAAGACAACAGAAACATGACAGCGCTGACTGATGGAGTCTGTTGTATAAGCAGCCTGACTCAGACCTCAAGTCTGTGCTTCCTGCAGCTCTGCAGGCCTGGGTCTGAGCGCCCTCTAGTGTTTAATCGTTGTCAGTGATATCTCCACTCATTTCTGCCCTCCTCCTCCCCCCTTTCCCTCTCTCTCTTTTCAGTATTCACCCAACATGACGATGAGTGTGTGATTTTCTTTTTTTTTTTTTTCTTTTTAATCTTTCTCCCCCAATTTTTTGTGACTGCACCTGATTTTTTTATTTTTATTTTTATTTTTTTTTATCATTTTCTTCAATCCTAACTTAACCTTCGGACTGACCCGCCTCTCCTCATCGCACACACACCTTTTCTCACCTTTGCCCCCTCCCTCCTGACGGCGTCCATCCTCCACCGCCCCCAACCCGCCCTCCGTCTTTCCTCTCCTCCCTTCGGGAACTGGTGCGGCCACGCAGCCTTCCGGGAGCGCCCTGGAGCATGCTGGGACTCTAATTAAGACGGGCCCTCCCGGAGCGTGCAAAATGGTCGCCGGCGTGAGCAGGAAGCAGTCGCAGGGCAGCAGGAAGGGCCTCCTCTCCGACTCCGGCCCCAGCCTCCCCGGCTTTCTCTCGGGGTCCAGACAATGAGCGAGGGGATGGAGGAGACCGGAGAGCGCCGCCGTCCCTCATGGACTCTCTTTGCAGCTGCTGGGAATCTCATCAACCGCAACGTTGGATTTTTATTTTATTTTTTTATCCGTCTTTACTGGTTTTTGTTTTTGCTCCCAACAGATTCCACGGAGGGCCATCAATGTCCCTACAACATTGTTGTTTTTTTTTCTGTACGTGTACATTTGTAACAGAGTTGTTGTGATGATCAGTGAACATGTTTTTCCAAAATTCTTTTGTGTATGTAATGTATCATTGCTATTTTTATTTTTATTTTAATTGTATTATTATTATGATATTGCTATCATTTTAAGATTAAGTTTTTTTTTTCGTTTGTTTTTAGGGGCACACTGTTTAAATGAAGACAGCACATGTGCAAAAACACACACACACACACACACACGCACACGAGTCTCAAATACAGATTCCTCTCATTTAGAATATCGTTGGAAAGTTGATTCATATCAGAAATTCAATTCAAAATGTTAAATTAATCAGAGTTGAATGTTGTAAGTGTATATTTAAGTTAGTGATTATAGCTGACGGCTGATGAAAATGTGAAATGCGGTTTCCAACAAAATTTGAATGAAAACCATCAAAGAAAAAAAAAGTTACTGAAAAGTTTTCCCGCTCATTAAAACTTTATATGCACTCAGTACTTGACCCGGGCTCCTTTTGCACTAATTTCTGCATCGTTAGATTCTCTACTGGGGTTTAAGTCGTGCAAGTTTACCAGCCAGTCAAGCTCAGACTGTACAAAAACAAAAAGAAATGTGCTGCTGAGCAACAAACAGTACAGTCTTTGTCCTGTACTGTTGACTTTGTGTCGGCTTGATGAATGGGACAGCTGTACTCCATGCTAGTGCATGCAATCATGCAATAGCACTTTTATTTTTTTTCATCCACCCAGTTTTCCATTGACATGCTTACGGCAGCAGGGTGTTTGATCGCCGCCAGGTCAGAGGTCGCCATCTTAGCAGAAGCTGGATTTTGGATTTTCAATTGGCCGTCGACCTTGATCAGCTGAATAAATATATCACTCTGTCAGTTTCACATTTTGAATTTAAACACTGAAATAAATGGTTTGATGATATTCAGACTCGCTGAGAAGCACCTGTAATTTGCTGCGCGTCACATGGCTTTCTGTGAGCACACTGCCCCCTGCTGGTGGGATTTTATTTCCTCCATTACGGTACCTATTGAGGATTTTTGAAAACATCCAGGCCTTTTTACTCCCTTGCTCACAAGCAGCAGCAGCAGCTCTGCCTCCTGCTTTTGTAACTTTGCTGCAGTAAAAAAAAATAATAATAATGCACAGCTCTATTTATTTATGTACTTTTTATTTGTTTATAAATCCTTTTTTTTTTTTTTCCTTTTTGTATGTGTCATCCCTGTTTTTGTCGTCGATTGCAGAATTGGTAGCAACTGTATAAATCTGCAGATGCGCTCAGCAGAGTCCTCCATCTGAGCCCGAAAGGTTCTGTCCACTCCACCCCACCGTCCTCTTGCCAATTTTGCGATCCTTTTTGTCTGCCTGTGCTGTTTTGGAGCTCGCTTTGCCGAAAGGAAGGTCTGGGAGCCGCAAATCTCTGCTCCGTTGACTAAAAGAGCGATGTCCCTCCTCTTCCTCCTCCTTCTCCGTCCTTATCCCTTTATTCTCATCTCTCCATCAGGCTGGCATTCTTACACAAACACCTCTTCTCCCCTCCTCCCCCCCTCCTTCACTTCTGAATTTTTTTGTACAACTCTCCATGTTTTTTTGATTTGTTCTGTTTTTCTTTTCTTTTTCTTTTTTTCTTTTTGTAAATACTGTAAAATGCATTTTGATATCATTGACATGTTTTGATATTTCAAATCACAACTGAACAGTTGATCAGTAGCGTGCTGATTCAGGCAAACTGTGTGTACTTTTAACCAGAAATGATATGAAACTTAAAAACCGGAGCTGCTATAGACGATTATGCTATTTCACCTCACAACCCATATTTACGTGGGGGTTTTTGGGAGGGGGGGGCTCTCTGTGCTGCAACTGAGCAGGACAAAAGGAGGAAAATTACCTGTAGTTAGTTCTGGGATAACTCATCGACACATGTTTTAAACATGGTGCATTTGAGGTGACTAAAGAAAAATACAAAGTAGGAAATTTGTTTTCTTTTTTTTTCTTTTTTTTTTTTGTGTGCAATTTTTGGCAGAATTTTCAAAGACCGGGTGCAAAAACAAATGACACGTGGTCTCGGATGCACTGCAGCTCAGCTTCTTTTGACTCGACAACACAAAAAAACAAAAAACAAAGCAGGGCACAGAGGACACTGGCTCTCAGTCCAGCACACCAGAGATCAGAGTACATACTTTACTATACTATGAAGGATTTTCTAATCTATTTAAAATCAGGCAAGAGAAACGTTTGTGGGAGCAAGAGGAAGGAAGGAGAGAAAAAAGCCACATGGACATATTTGTTGCTAAGATGAGGTAAAGAAAGTGCATCAACATGCGTTTTCTCCCGTGTACTTTAATACTGTTGTATAAAATGCAGTCCGACTTCTCTTTCTGTCCTGTAAGCAAAGCCGTCACAATGTTGATCATTACTGTATTTCTATCGTGCTGATGTATAATACTGTAACATTAAGGGATGGGGAGGGTTAAGAGAGGACTTTTCGGGCAAAATTGGGAGTAAAGATTTTTTTGTTTTTGTTTTTTTTCTGTTCGGTTCCTCATTATTTCCTCCTGATGACAAAGCAGTATTGAATATGAGGCAGGAAGTTGCTTTGTATATCATGTTAGGGTAGTTTCAGATCCTAAATGTCTTGTGTAGTTAAAAAAAGAGGTTCCTTCGTATGTTTCTTTATATTGTAAAGTTACTTTAGACAAAAAAAAAAAAGTTGCTTATTGGAAAAAAAAAAAAGGTTGGAAATCTACATCGATGCTGATTAAATGTACTTTATTTTATTGTTTTGTTTTAATTTCCATCAACTTGTCGGTCGTTTTTGCCTGTGTCCCCCTTGTTGTAGATACATATTAAAAAGAAATAAAATGACTTCACTCCTTTTGCCATGAACACAAGCTCCTGTGTTCCTTATTTGAACCCCGAACATTTTTCTTCTCAAATATTTGTTTTCCATTAGGCTAACAAAAGACATTCAAACACACAGACCGAGTGAAAAGATGTTAACTATAGTTTTGCGGTTAGTTTTACATCTACTTCACAGAAGGTGAAACTGTCATTTATGCAGATCAAGAACCGACTGGTTGATGCAAAATGATGCAGGAAGCTGCGGATGTAGCTGGACTCGACACTTATTTAATAAAATAAAACGAAATAAAACCAGACCGCAAATCTAATGCTTCACAGTTTCAGAAGTCCAAATTATTTTTGTTCCAACTGCGCCGAGTGGCGACGCGGTGACCTCCTGCTCCTCTCCCTGTGACTGAGGCCAGGAGGAGCGAACAGAGAGGAGGCCTGGGGCAGCAGAGGGAGCAGGGCCGCTCTGGCAGATGCTGAGGTCGGGGGAGAGGAGGAGCAGGGCGGGCGCGGCTGAAACCAGGACACGCGTCTGATTCCTGCAGGTAAAACGTTAGCTGGCACCTGCAGGTGAGAGTCCGGTTGCTTCGTTAAGGGCGGGAGGTGAAGTGGAGGATTGATCGCAGTGACAGAGGGGAGGGTGTTCCTGCGGAGATAAAAGCGAGGGGATGAGCAGGCTGAAAGCTTCGTGTCTGACCCTCCTGGTGACGGAATCCTCTTGGGGACACCGCCGTCTGACTTGGTTGTAACCGAGTCCTTGCTCCAGCATTTACGAACGTCCCCGGTAAACCCAGCATCCGGTCTGCGCGCCACGTCGTTCTCCATCTCCTCATCTACGTCCTCGTCTCCACGTTCTCCCTGCACCTCTCCTTCCTCCTCGAGGCTCCTCTCCCTCATTCCCTGTTCGTAAGCCCTCTGCAGGGAGTCCAGGTTGTTGATGGCCAACCACGGCTCAGACGACACCCTCTGTCTGGAAGCCGGACCGCTGCACGGACTCGACTGACTCAGCTCGAACGACGAGCGTCTGCTGCCGCTTCCGTGTTTGCCTGCTGGACATAAACGAACAGAAAAGGCCGAGTCAGAGTTATTACTAAATGATACTATTTCTACGATTCCAAAATTACACTCTTGTATTTGTTCCAGGAACAATCTGACTAAACACAATGTCGTTTAGTCGATGTAGTTTCTTGCCGGATTCAAAGCTAGAAATTCGCATCCGAGGGACATTTCTACTTTGCAACTTGGAAATTACCCAGCATTCATGGAATTAGTCTGAACCAACTTTGAATGCCGTTGCGATATGAAATTTCCTGGCATTTAAAAGGAAACTTTCTTCTGAGGGCATTTGCTAAATGTTAGCCATTCATTACCCAGTGTTGATGTGGGGCTGGGATCATTATAGCACAGTTCTCGTCTTCTAGCTGTAGATTTTAGATTCAATAATTGTGAGGTAGTTCACCTTTACCAGCCAAACAATCCCGCAGTATGAAGCCACCACCACCATGCCTGACAGTGGCTACAGAGTTATTGGAGTTAAAAGCGTCATTTTGACCCGTCCAATAACATTTCTCGTCAACTAGCTGGTTCTGCCTTTATTACATCTGATTGTAAACCCTTTCTCCAGATGACTTTAGACTTCTCCAGATGGAAAGTTGCCCATTTTGGAGCAGAGCTGTCATTCGTTCTTGTCTTTCATCTGAGGCTTATGATAAGGGCCAGTTAACTGAGACCTGAAGACACTTTGTTTATTCAAGATACGCAACCAGTTCTCATGATTTTAACCAATTTCTGACAAGAGGATAGGTCAAATTTTTTTGTTTTGTTCTTTTGTTGTTTTTTGCTTTTAATCCTCACTTGTTCCTCTGAAGTTAAAGATGTTTCCCCCCTCAGGTGAGCTTGGCGAACCCGTCTTCAGGATGATGTCGGACGGGGACATGCAGGACACGGGGGAGGAGTCCGGAGACGGGGGAACGTTCAGGTACCTCCTGGTCACTGGGCCTCTGTTCGTGCCCGTCTCCGTAGCAATGATGATGATGTCACGACCTTTGGCCCGGCAAGCGTCTATTAGCACCTGAAATAAAAGATCATCTGTGGTACTCTTACATTTGGCTCTTATATCTTCTTTTTAGGATTTTTCTCTATTTTTTATTTTTTTTCTTCGTTGGGATAATAACCTGCACTGTGGGTTGGTGTTGTGCGTTGATGGCGTAGACCAAAGCTGAGGCTCCAGAGCTGTCCTCTATGCACGGGTCAGCTCCTGCAGCCACCAAGGCGGACGCCACCGGAGCGCCCGCTCTCTGCATGCAGGCGTACATCAGAGCAGTGCGACCCTCCTGGTCCTGTGCGTTGGGATCTGCCTGATTGTAGGTGATGCTGTTTAAATATCTCTGAAATTCAAACTTCAGCTGATCTAAATGATGTTTGCTTCCCACCATGAAAAAACAACAACTGCTCTGGGTTTGTCGGTTTTCTGTTGTGGCTCCTGCGTGAAGATTCACAAGCAAAGTGTCTGTTTCATAATGCACTTTTGACAAGAGGTTTTGTGTTCCACAATGGGCAAAACGTTCAAGAACACACACGTAGGTGGATGAAGTACTTAAATCTGAGGCTTATTTAAGTATTTTTTTGTCTACTTTCTAGTGCAAAAATGTTAGTACACTTGAAATAAAAAAAAATACTAATTCATAAGTAACTTTTCTGCATCGTATAAGCTTGTTTTTAGACAGTAATTCCTTAATATTGATGGAAAAAGTACTAGTTGTAAGTGAAATAATCTTCTAGCGGAACAACAAATTTTTCCATATTCCACCGGGAAATTATTTCACTTATATCTAACACTCTTTCATCAATATTAAGGAATTATTCACTTTAAACAAGCTCATATATCACGCTGAGAAGCTACTTATAAGTTAGGTTTGTCTTGTTTCAAATGTACTAAGATATATGCGTAAGAAACCAGACCAAGAATACTTAGCAGGATTTTGCTGTGAAAAGACATTAACAGTCACACGTGTGTTTTCATGAAAGGGGAAGTATTTGTCACCACAGTTTGACCTTATTCTGCAGCAGGAATCTCAGGAGTTTCACACTCTCCTTCCAGGCTGGCTCTCCTCCCAGGGCCTTGCAGGCAGCCAGTAGGGGCGTCTCTCCTCTCTGGTTGCTCCCGTTCACCTGAGCCCCGCCTTCCACGAGGAGGCGGACCAGACGAAGCTTCCCGCAGGAGGCTGCGCTGATGAGGGGGCTGGAGTCTGTCAGAGGATCCCCCATTCGCCCTGAGAGGCAAAACAAAGGCAGGCAGGCTGCATTGTAGTCGCTGACCCGGTGTTAAATTTATGGCACATTTTTTAAAGTACAACGGTTTCAAATGATGCATAGTCAAACAAATGCGTGCAACACCACCAACAGAAACGGATGTTTGGGGGAAAAAAATGTAAATTTGCAATTCATCAACAAGCTTCTGGCTCTCCATTTGACCAATCTAAGGCAGTGGAAATCATTCATATTTGTTGGTGTCCAGCAATAAACAATTACTTTTAGGAATAGTCTGTACATTTCTAGATCTAAATGTCTTCACAAAGAAGATTTTATAGTCAAAGGAGACCAAAAAAATCGGTATTTTGGAAGAAAATTATTGTACTTTTGTTGTCTTTTTGTATATTTTTCGTCACCCGCTAAAACTTCCTAAATTGAAATATAAGTTGAGAACAAAGAGGGAGAAAGACATTGGTTGATGTGTATTAAATTGACAAAAAGCACGTCACTTACCTTTTTGCTGTCAATTCAGCCGGAAAGAAATCATTTCACACCGAAATCGTTGTTAATCCTTTGAAACATTTGCCTGTGGTTTTTAGAGGGAGCGCCTCACATGCTTCACCGCGTCGCTGCGATCTGCAGAGGGAAAAGTGAGTTTCCCTCTGCAGCCTCCCTCCCACCGGCTCTATAATCCCTGCTCTCCTGCTCCCTGTTGGCGCAGGAGAGGTTCGGCTCAGGGCGGGCGCTCAAAGTCATAAACGGTTTCCAGCCCAAAATGTCACCTGTTGCAAACACAGCATCACAAAGAGCCAGAGGGCCTTTGATATGAGTCAGCTTTGAACGGCTCTCATCTGCCCTGCGACCACCGTCTGTGTTCAAATAGACGCAGGGAAAAGACAAAAACAAGCAAAAACCCCTCGACATGCACAGGCTCTCTGTTGAACTCTCAGCAGTTCATTAAAACTGTCTGCTGCTACTGCTGCTGCTTTGGAGTTGATCAATTTCAGTGATTCAGTTCCAGAAGTAAAACTCTAGATTCCTGAAACAAAGAGTGGAATATTTTAGGGGTTTGTTTCTGTAAATTCTTTTTTTTTTTTATAAATGTGGCTTACAGGATTCAGAAAAAAATCCTCAGACAACTGATGTGTGGATATTGGGCAAATACTATGTTATGAAATCTCAGATATTCCAGAAGTCACAGTTGTTTTTAAAGCATCAACATCAGTATATTTGACAAATCTTTTGAATACCATAAGCTTAGAGCTATTATCCTGAAAAAAAAAAAATAGTGACAGACTCCTTCAGTGACTGACTGCTGCATCCCAGGTGCACATAGGAGTTTTATAGCAGATCCTTCTTCCCAGCAGCTGTACGACTATAACCATCACTTGCTATTATTTTTATGTCTTTCCTGTTACTTTTAAATGTCTCTTGTAACCCTGATTTTTTTAAAAAAAATAAATACGCCATATGATATCTAATAACTCCATAGTATTTTATGCTGTGAACCTGCCCTCATTGCACAGCCTCTTTTCCGACTTTCTGTTTTTATTGCAGTTCAATTTAGTTCATTTACATACCAACAAATCACAGCTAAAGGCCCTATAAGGTACATTTTTACCTTGATATGAAAGTACTTGGCTGTCACTTTGCCGCTGCTACACCTGATTTTCTCACTGAAGGACAATAAAGAACATTTCACTTTAACTTGTCCCCAAAACAGGATGATGTAGGTCTGAATGTTTACAAAGAAAACATGCATAATGTTATGCATTTTTGTTTTATTTAACCTCCATGAAGTCTATTGCTACCTCCATTAGCCCCACCACAACCTACAGAATCGATGACTGCTATACATTTCTGGCTTCCCTAAAAGAATGTGACTCCTTCTACGGCTACTACTACTACTGAGCGTATGCAGCATTCTCATCCTCTGGTCTCCTCACTGCTAGTTAGCTCCATGTTTAAGAATCGATTTTAAGTTGCTTTTAATCACTTTTGAAGCCATTAAAGGTGTTAGGGGAGGAACAAAAACCCTCAGTGGTGCATCCTTTTCCTCAAAAAAGGCAAAAGGCCTTTCTGAAGACTCTTTCCTGTAGAAGGAAGTGCAACTGCACTTCCTTCTACAGCTCCTACTTCGTCACGTAAACACACCCATGTGCATTTATATAACATATATACAGCTTTAGTCCTCAAGACAAATATTTCACTAACACAGAATTGCAGTTCAACTGGTTTTATCAGTGTGGCTCAGACAGTCTTGTACTCTTTTACCACCATCCCTTCAGCACAGACAGGATTTTGCCTTTTTTTCCCCCTTTTGTTTGTTCTGCCTTTTAAGCATATTTTTTTTACCCACAAAGAAACACAATAATACTGAATGAATAACTGCCTCATCCTGAAAGTTGCAGCTGTCTGTAATAAACCAGGTTGGAGCACATCGTCATTGTTTTTGTTATTTCACAATTACAACAGTTTCATGATGTGGCCTTAATCTAATTAAGAGGGTTTAAAGGCTGAAACTGAAGCTGTCCCTTCTCAGACTGGTATGGCCAACTATTTTACTATATAATTGTTTGACAAGCTCTTTTAACTGGATGTTTAAGTTTTTTTCTTGTCGCATAAGCACTTTCATGATCTAGAATTTCTTTACTTGCAGTTATCATCAGAGTTGCCACACACATCCTGCTTCCATTAAATATGTGTTTTGCTAATGGCTCTACGCCTCGATGTCAGGAGGTATGATAGATACTGTAGAATATTTCCATAAACTTTGCATATTTCTGAAAAAAACAAGTGATTTTGGAAGAAACTAAAGAAAAAACTTCTTTTCTCCATCCAGTATATAATTTCATACATGTTGCAGGGATGAACATCCAGCTCATGTTGTGAAATAAAACGATGTATTTTGTAAAATCTGTATCTTTGAGTAAACTGATTAAAGTTTTACGTACTGTACGTGTTAGTTACCTAACCGGGGGCATCGTCACAAACTATTGACTAATAGTTTGCACTAATAGTTTGCACCGCAATACATTCTTTATTGACCTGTACTTTTGGACAGAGTAAGCTATTTGAAAATGAGTGTTGTGTCATTAGTTGTGGCTCATGTCAGTCAAGTTGGAAACTCATTTGTAGCTTAAAGTTTATTAAAGGATTAATACACTGGTTTTGGAGGAGGAACTTGGTCTGCATTTGATCACCCTTAGTTCAAAATATAGGATTCTCTGACTTGTTAAATCTGTATTTTTCACTAAAAAGTTACATTTTTATCAAGCTGAGATTTATTAAACTTGAAGTTGTTTAGTTTGTTTTGATTTATTGACATGTACTAACCTAAGGATTCATATCTACACCTAAATATATATTTTTATATATCTGCCTTTAGCTGTCTAATGATGGAAGACCACCCTCATGACCGGTGGTTTGAATTATATCTTATTACGGCCTGCCATAGCCCTTCGCAAACATGAGTCTCCCCCATTACCTCATGTAAAGGACCATTAGCATAGCGAGACGAGGACGAGAAACCCAACAAAAAGAGTGGAAGTGGTTACGTAAGACCTACGCAATGGCTTGTGCGTGTCTCTCGACCAATAGGATCCGCTTTGAGTTCAGCCGTAATAGCGCGCCGCGGAGCAGCAGCAGAAGCCTCACAGCTCCGTGGAGGTCTTTCTTTGGATCCGACTGGCCAATGTTTGCCCATTTACATCTCGTCGGGCTGCTTTGGTTCGGAATAATTCTGACCGGGACGGGAGGATTGTGACGCGATGACGGCTTTGAGGGAGAAGCAGTGTTACGGACTGTCCAGCGGTAAACTAGACCTCGGCGGCAACGTCTCTGTTTTTCACGTAAAACTCACTGACAGCGCGGCAAGAGCCATTGGTACCTTTCAAAACGGCAAGGTGGGTCTTCACTCTGCTCTTGCTCTCAGTAAATTGCGCCGCATGAACTTGTTAGGGGGCCTCTCGCTTGATTTAAAAACGAGGCGACGGGGGTTGTGCTGTGAATTTTGGCCGAAGTTCACCGCCACCTTCCCCCGGTGGTGGTTGCTACCAACGAGCCCCCCCCCCTCTCCCCTCTTTTTTTGTGTGTTGCCAATACATGTTGCATAATGCAACGCGGAAACATGTTGTGTGTGTTGTGAAGCTTGTAGCAAGCTGCTGGCCAAGTCCAAACAGGCTTCTGGCAAAGTGTGAGGGCAGCTAAATCAGTGTGGAGGACAGGAGAAAGAAAGTGAGGGAGGAGAAGCTGTGGGGGTGAAGGCTTGTAGTAGGAGGGAATATTTGGATTGGCCTGAAGAGACTCCACGCTGGACATTGACTGATATTATACTTTCTTCTAAAACTAGGCCGTGGCACAGTGACTAAACTCAAAATGTACCATTTAACCCAGTTAATCACCACTGAACCAGATGCTGCAGGAAGTCTAACGTAACAGACACTTCCTCAAATCAGCAATTCCTTGTAACGAGGGTTGGAAACTCCTCGGTGAGGAAACTACAGCCACCTCTTTGAATGCTTCAACATGAAACCCCCCCGATCGATCTCGTCGTAATTTGACCTGAAGTGGCGATGAGACAGAACGGCTGGGGGGGGGGGGGAATCACCTAAACCAAGACTCGGGAGCTTTGCGGCTCTACAGATCACACTTGGCGCGCATCACGCAGGAAAAAGTAAGACATCTTGCACATAAGCAGGGCCAGACCCTGCGCTGGCTGCCAGCTCACACTGCGCACTCAACAGGTGGACTCTCCATTTAAAAAGGTCACTTAGATTGTAGTCACTGCATACTTTCCATCAGGGCTGCAGGCGTGTCACTTTGGCGCCGTGATCTTTGTATTTTCCCCACTCATGAGCTTTTTTTCCCCCCATTTCACTCAATGTGACACCGCATCTTTGTTTTTTGGCTGTGTCATGATCTTTGAACAAATTTATGATGCTGAATCTGCTGTATGTTTGCATAGATAATCAAAATGATGTTTTTTTTTTTTTAACAACTTATTTGTTTATTGGTCATAAAATCAAAGATGAATCCGAGGGATGGTTGAAATGTTGCGCAGACATGGGTCATGGATGTATTTACTGTAAATAAAAGGACTTGCTAAAGAGTTCGTGCTTGAACTTGTTCACATTGTTGGCATATTTTAGGCACAAACCTCAATGTTATTCAGGTTTTATGACCAACACACAATAAAGGATTTTCTTTTTTCAAAGAAAAATACATTTATACAGTAAAACTGCAGAATACTTTGCAAATACAACCTCTCTCTCTTTTTTTTTTTTTTTTTGCAAAGGACTGTCTGGAGAACAGCGTATATATTCCAAGTGCTATGAACTTGCATTTTAAATGCTTAGGTAATATTTAGCCAGCTGGACAGAGTATCACGACATTGGATGATCACCGATCAAATGAAGCTGTCCAAAATATTAAATCTCAAGAGTGTAGGAAGCATAGATGGAAAAGACAAAGGAGAAAATAAGCATACATCACAATTGGTAACAGATTTAACAATCCAATCGCCATTGCAAGGTTGCAGGCTGGACAAGAAGCAAAACGGAGAAACAGCCATGAAGGAAACCTGTGGAAGAATCAGTCAGCAACTTTTAGTTGGGGATCTCACAGATTTCTGCTTTATTTAGTGACAAGGAAGTCATTATTGAATTAAAGCGATAAGAAGAGTGGCGTCAAATGTGACCAAAAGTAAATTTTTCGGCAAGTGATGCTGCGTGCGTCGGAAAACTAACCCGTCACATTATTATCAACATGTTTACCCAAGGTGAAAGATGGTGGCATCATCAGTCTGCATGGTTTTTATTATTCAAGGACAGGGAAGTTGGTCAAATTGGAAAAAGATGGATTGAGCTAAAAAGAGGGCTATCCTGAAAGAAAACTTGTAGGGTGGATAATCACCCTCAAACGGGGAAATGACCCTAAACCTCATGCCAGAGACACAATCGAATCCAGAATCTGACAGGAGACGCACTCTTAAAGACCTGCAGCTCCAATGGCAGCAAAAAAGTACAGTAAAGACAGAGAAGACTGAGAACAAATGCATGCCACACTTTTCAGATATTTATTTGTAAAACTTAAGAAGGATACTTTATAACTTGTCTTTTCTCTGCACTTGAAAATCAAACACTTGCATTTTGTTGGTTTGCTATACAAAAACCAAATAAATTGCACTGGTTTGTTTATGTAAAGTAACAAAACACGGAGAAGTTTATTGCTTTTTCTAAGTGCTGTGTGTTTATGCCACACTCGTACTGAATTACTACGCACAAAATTCTGCTTCTCTTGATATTTGATAAAGGTTTTTTTTTTAATCTTTTTTTAGAGCTGGTCTTCCCGTCCTACCATCACCTTCAGTGGAAATCAAGGGGTAAGATGACCTGCTATTTCCGCTCCCTAAACACTGTGTTTTCCCTCGTATTGTATCTTAAAATATATCCAATCTCCATTGTAGAGAATCGCCGTACCTTGCTCAGAAAATGGAAATGAAGCGAGGATCTTCACCTTCGGAGTGACTATCGTCGCTCGAAACAGTCCGCACGGAAGCTTCGACTGCGTCAAGCAGCACGACGCGGGGTAAGCCAAACGGGAACGGCCAGCAGAAACACAAATATCGACTGCATTATTCGTTCTGAGCAAGTGACCAGCTGGCTTTTCTAAATAACAGCCACCGTTGGGACCTTACCTTAGCATTTAGTCATAGCGGTTAATGTTACGTTGACGTTTGGATGTATATTCAGTGGGATGGTAGCTGCTAACGTTTCCAAATCCCATATGTTTCACGTCAGACTGTGATTAATAGGAAAAGGTAAAGTGCCTTTACTATACCCTCCTGAGCCTTCCTGTTATCTACTGAAAGTCTTTCTCTCTGTTGCTGTCTTGCAGCCTGAACAAACAAGCTTTTCTTGATCTGTTGTAGAAAGTAGTTTATATTTGAAATAGTTTCTTGCATTCGTGTGAGCCCTTCAATCGCGAAGCACCTCCCTGGTATTGAAAATAGCAACTTTTATTGTCTTCTTCCCGGTGTTTATTGTAAACAATTTGTCCATTTAAAGTGTTATTAGCTGAAAGCTTTTAGCATGGTGCGCTCTCTTATCAAAAGAAGACAACATTTTGAGTTCCTACTTGTTGATCTAGCCAATTTATCTTGAGTAGAAGATGAATAAAAGTTGGACTTTTTAATTCTCCTCTAGTAAAGAGAAGTTTTTTATACTTTTTTTTTTTTAATCAGCCACAGTTGGGCTTCTGGTTAGGCAAATTACTTCCCTCAACAGCTAACAGGTCATCTCGTCTGCAGCAACATTATCGCATACAGTTGCATTGTTGATGTTATGTTTGGATTTGATTGAGGAAACCCGGGAAGCAGAGAAGAGAATTTAAATAACGTCGAGGAAGAAAATTAAATTCCCCGTGTCGAGTCCTGACGGATTCAGAACTGACGCGCTTCAGAGCCGTTCCTAAAAACCGAATTGGACCCGGCCGGCGAAACGGTCCGGCTGATGCAAGCGGGCATCAACTTAAGCAACCGGGTTAGGTTTTTATTAGGAGCATAAATCATGGCAGGCTGAATGCTGACTGTCTTCCCCGCTCCCCGTTGTGCTCTCAGTGCTGCCGAGGAACTGACATGTCTCGGAGTGATTCAGAAGAAGATGACAGTCAACGCCACAGATGACTCGTACGATAAGGCTCGCCAGAGCATGGCCCAGGCCGAGGAGGAGACGCGCAGCAGAGGGGCCATCGTCATCAAGAACAGCGCACGCTACCAGGGTAAGAAGAACGGAAAAGGGCTCGCATGTCTGCAGCGTGTGTGTCTGATTATACAACCAGAAACCCAGCGCAAGACAGGCGCTTGGCCTGAAGGCGATTCTCTACTGTGCTTCTGATATCCTGAAAATGCTGTCAGCCATATTGCATTGGTTGCCATGGAAACATGTGTAGTAAACAGATATTTTAAGGGTTGCTTTCTGTTTTTTTTTTTTTTTTTTGCTCTTCCTGCACATTTTGTCCCTTTTTCTTTCTTGGTGATTGCATTTCAGTTTAGCACAAAAATGAACAATGCGAATGCAGGACAATCAGTTTTGCTCTCTGCGTTGTAGAGCCAGCACTTTAGCTTTTCCTTGTTCTACCACTCTTGTTGCATATCCAACCACCAAACCACTTCCTCCTGAGATGATATGTTAGTCACTGTCATCATCTCTCAGTGAATCTACACACACACAGGCACACAAATGGAGTTTAGCATGTTAAGATATGATGAGTCTGTCATTTTAGAGGAAGCTTAAAGGGGGGGGAAAGAAAATCAACATTACTCATGCCAGGGTTGTGCAACAGTGTGGTTATGTCTTAAATTAGATTGCTACATCTGCTCACTGCGCTCTGTTTGTGTCTTTCTAGCCTGACTGTGGCTTTCTGGTGGGGTGAACTGAGGTCTTTTCTTTTTTTTTTTATTCACAACTCTGCAAGTGGAGAAAGTTGAGATAGAACGACTTCCTCCTCTCATGTCTAAAATGATTTAATAACCTCATTGTTGATGCATATTTAGTATAGACTCTGGGGTTTAAGTAACACTTTTTTATTTAAACTAAAATAACATAATATAGGATTACCTTTTGAATTAAAAACCTTTCTCCTTAGGGGTCTGTTTTTTTTTTTTGTAGATAACCTTTTTTAACTTCCGGCCTATTAAACTGAGTTTAGATCAGTCATCTCTGATCTAAACTCTATGGGAGCCAAGACTGATTGCCTCCCATAGACTGATTGCTAAACTCCCCTGAATTGCAAACATTCTTAAGAAGGTTGTAACATAAACGCTCTTGCACACAGGAAATTATTATAGACCATGAATAATACTAATTTGGTTTTCTGCTGCAAAATCAGACTTCTTCATTAGCTCTTAAGGATGTAGTGGCACAGAGTTATTTACTTGGCCTCGTTTTATTTTACTTACTTCTCATGCATCACATTTTATGGGTGATTTGGACATGAATAATTAGGATATTTTGTGATGTTTAATGCAAAAACTTGAACTAACTATATATAAAAAAAGCAAATGAAAAAAATACTACTTTTTGGCAGTATTTATGTATTATACTGGGCTTTAAAATAAAATTCATATTCAGCTTTTTCTGTTGTCTTTACTTTTCAAATGTATCTTGACAGTTTCCCTAATGAAGAAGTTTCTGAAACGTTCAGGCTGCCTAAAAATCTCCAGCGTGCCAGACTGAATCCTCCAGATTGTTGGAAACCTGGCTTTTCTGCAAGCATTAAACACATTGTGCAAGGAGCTTTTCCAGCTCTTTACACAAACTTTCTATGGGACTGAAATCAGGACTTTGTGATGGCCACTGAAACATTGACTTTGTTGTCCTTGCTTATCCATGTGTGACGACGTTTTGACTTCCTGGCTGATCTCTTCAGATGTAGCTTCAGTATTTTATCATAATCTTCATTCCTCAGTCCCTCCTGCAGCCAAACAGCCTCAGAACATAAAAGTGCCAGCCAGCGCTGCTCTTCACTTTGAGGTGTGCTAGCTTAGTTTCCTCCAAACCTCATCACGACTAAACACGTCACTTTAGTTTGATTAGGCCACGAGACATGTCTCTACAACTTGGGGTTGTGTCTCTTTTTGTGTATTTGCAAACCATAATCTGGCTTGTTGTGTTGCTTTTGAACTAATGGCTTCCTGCTGTCTGAATGGACCGTGTCTGTGCAGGACTCGTCTCACCGTGGATAATGACGTTCTCTCGCCAGCTGCAGCCGGTTCCTTCACAAAGACTTAAGCCTTTGTTCTGGGCTTTTTGCACAAATTTGCCAAAGCACATTCATGTCTGGGACTCTGCACCAAAACTTGCCTGATAATGAGGAGGTTTTATTTTTAGAACAGTATTTGTGAGTGCGATGCTCCAAGTGTAGCAATAAGGAATAAATTGACTGTTTATCTGGAAGGTGCTATGAACACAACTTCTAAATGTACTTATTGGTGATGACTTTTTTTTTTTCTCTCTCCCTTTTCCCTTATTTTCTTTCTCAGGCAAGAAGGTGACCGTGCGAGCTCCGGCTCCGGCGCTGGCCAAGCTGACCAAGCCCAAACACTCGTCTCACTCCCTCCTCAACAACATCAAGAAGGGGGCCAGCCTGCCAAGGCAGAGGAAGGGTCCCTGTCCAGTGAATAGGAAAAGTGTCGGTGACGTTGGGGAGCGGCCCCTCAGGGAGAGAGTGATGCACCTGCTGGCTCTGAGGCCGTACAAGAGGCCCGAGCTGATCCTCAGGCTGCAGAAAGACGGGATGGCAGACGGAGACAAAGACGTGCTGGACGCCGTTATGATGGAGGTGACGAGGTTACTTTGACGCTGTGGGAACGAATCCAATAAAACATCAGAATAATTTTTCTGCCGTTCGACGTGTGGTGCAGAAAGAAATTCGAACAGACTGACGGAGGTGGCCCGTTTGTTTTGCAGGTGGGACAGCTCAGTAACAGAGACAGCACGTTCGTCCTGAAGGACGGCCTGTACAAGGAGCTGCAGAAGGACTGGCCAGGCTACACCTCAGGGGACCAGCAGCTGCTTAAACGGATCCTCGTCAGGTAATAAAAACGAATCCTCACTGTTTGCTTGTTGTTCTATCAAACAGTTATTTGCTGTTTTAATCGTTTGCTTTTATTATATTTATCAATGCCGGTTTTCCAGCTGCTTGAGTAGAAAACCACTTAAATAGAAAATAAATCTCTAAGTAAGATCAGAGAGTGGTACGTTGTAAACAACATTACTTCGGTTTTAAGTCACGTAGTCATGCTGAAAGGCAGCTTGAGGATCATCATCTTCATCAGCCTCCTTCGGTGTTGCATAAACTGAGTGTCACCTTTGCTTGGAAATGTGTTCTGCTGGATGTTCTTAATAAAAATGGAAATTAAAAATCATTCTAAAATGAGCAAAACATGAATCAAAAGGACAACATTCTCAGAACTGAAACGGCTTAATAAATCTAATAAGGTGATCTACCAAAGTAAGTTCACCTGTATCAGCATTTACATGGTTCCTCGACTGTAGCTCAGCTTTAGAGAATCCTGCACCAACAGACGCATGAAGTATAAAAGCCACATCACTTGATCTTCTCGCTCGTGTCGAACACAAACCACTGATGGCGTGACGAGAACTCGGCCTTAAATAGAAACCTGTGTGACTTTATATTTGTGCCACCAACCTGAATGCACAGTGAGACTGATGTGAGCGCATTCTTGTATATATATTTTTAAATTGACTTTACTTTTAGTGTGACCAGCATTAAATAGCTTGTTTTAAGATCCACTGGCGGTTTATTTAATTAGAATTTAGTTGAAGTGCAAAAAACATCTTATTTATTTAAATCATGTTTTTTTTGGTATTTGTTAGTTAAATATTGTCAATAATGACTTCCAGTAACCCTAACCATATTTTAAAGTTTTGTGTCAACTTTTAACATGTTTTTAACACAAAAACACAGCTGTCTGCTGCTTACCAGTGGGCTTAGCAAGTTTTCTGGGGGAAACTCTGTGGCTCATTTTCTTGTTTAACCAGGAAAAAGCCGCAGCTTTCCATGGCTCCCACGTAAAACAACATTTTATTTCTGCTCCCTTCCTGCTTGATTGTTGATGTGCAATGCTTCCCTTGCAGGAGACTTTTCCAGCCACAGCAGAACCTCCTCACTGTCCCCGAGGCCCAGGTCAGCCCTCTTCGAGAGACCCCCAACTCATCACCCGCACACCGCCCAAAACACTCCCTCCTCGATGAATACGCCGATCCCCTGGCCAGCAAGAAGCCCAGAATATCTCACCTGACGGGCAAATCACCGAGCGAGAATTTCAGACTGAGGTCTTCTAAACAGGAGGCTCAGAAAGGCGCCGAAGCAGCAGCAGCAGAGGACGGGCGAAATAACTCGCTTGACCCCAAAAGACTTTTTGACTCGCTGTCAGCAGTTTGTCAGCAGGAAGCAGAAGTGGCTAAAAGACTGGAGCAGACGGATGCTCCTCAAGAGGAACCTAGAGACCCAGAGGAGCAACAGAAACCCAAGTCGGATCGCCCCCCTCTGCCTCTGATGGTTCCCGACCTGAGCAGACACACGGTCAAAAAGAAGAAGAGCAAACACAAACGCAAAGATCATCAGGTGAGAAAACAGGCGCCTGCTTTAAGGTGGTTGTTGGGATTTCCATTTTTGGTAATCTGTTGATATTTTTTATGTTTTTTTTTTTTTTAAGGAGAAAGAAGAATGGAGAGACAAGAAGCAAAGAAGAAAAGACAAAGATTGCAGTCCAGATTATTCAAATAACGATGCTCCTTTGCAACGCACAGGTGAGAACTGCCAGACTTGGTGAAACCGTTAATTCCTCTGTACTTTTCTGCTCACTTACAGCTTTTCTTTGTTTCTTTCTTTCAGAGACGAGTAAGCTAATGTTTGACTCCAATGTACCTCAAGTTGACACTGACTCAGCAGACTATTTATCGTAAGTTGTTTGTTTGACCTAGTTGCGTTCCTGCTTAAGCAATAGTTTCAGGGCTGTTTGCTTTCCTGTTCCCCTGCAACCTGCAGGACAGTAAACACAGGACTTTGCAAAAACCGGGGTCTTCCATTGAGGCCTGAAAAAGTTACAGCCGTAATTTTATTAAAAATTTTATGTGGAAGACGTAAAAAAGGAAAGCGCTCGCGGGTCACCAAAATGTATTTTTTTCCCAAGCTAAAAATGCAAAAATCATTTTTAACAAAATGGGTCATTCAAAACTATGTGAATTATCTCTTTCTATAGGGAGAAAGATTTACATTTTTATATTCACTACTTCACTTTTAATAGTTTTAACTTTTGCAGTTTATTGTGCTAATGTTTTATTTTCAGATGTTTTAGTGCTCAAAAATGTGAGCAAGCAACACATAAAATGATTAATATGAAATTATTTGTATACTATTTATTACAAAATCAATATTGCAATATTTAAGGCTATATTGAATCGAATTGATTTCAAATTTAAATGTAACCCAAAGAATCTAAATTGGAGTTTATTGATACCCAGCCCTTGTGATTATTCTTGCCATTTATTAATCTTTTTGGGTCGATTGTTTCACCTTCTTATAGGACAGAAAACATAAACATAAAGTCAGAACTATAATGGACGCTTTCCTGCTCAAACCAGTATGTGTTTTTTTGTTTTTGTTTTTCTTCATGCAGGAAGTACGCGGCCATTTCCAGCCACAGCCAGAGACAGAGCTATAAACTGGACTTCAATAAGGAGTACAGCGAGTACAGAGACTTACACGCTCGCATCGACAGCGTCACCCAGCAGTTCATGGACCTGGACACTCAGCTCAAGCAACTTCACCACGAGTCACATAAATACAAGGTAAGCTATACGAAGAAAAATACACATTTTAGCACATTTTATTGACGGTGTGGATATTTCCTGCTCATTCTGATTTCTGTGTTGTTGTTTTCTTTTCTCTCTCTCAGACGGTTCGGAATAAAATCCTACAAGAGTACCGGAAAATTAAAAAGGTAACTCTCCTCTTTCTTCACACTTCTCCTCAACAAGTGTTTCCTCTGGTTCGCCTGGAGGTAATCGATTGTCTTTGCTTTCTTTGTTCGTCTCTTTAGTCCAATCCCAACTACAATCAGGACAAAGTTCGCTGTGAATATCTACACAACAAGCTGGCCCACATCAAGAAGCTCATATCAGACTTCGATCAGCAGCAGATCACAGTGGATCACTCCGGCCCCAAATGAAGCGCCCGGCTGGGGAGGGCACGAGGAGACAAGAAACGTCCCGAGGCTGCCGAGCTCAGCGCCATCAACCTGCAGCCGTCATGGCTGGAGCAACCTGCTGTAAACATCAAGCAGTGTTCAGAGTAAAGAAAAGTGGCTTATTTTCTTAGAAAGCGAGGAGCTCTGCACTGACGTGGCGCAGACACGAGAAGTCGCTGCGGTTCTGTTCAGGCGGTTCAAACTGGAAACGGGCGATGAGATGAGCTGCTAACCCTGAAAGCATTTAGCAGGCCCTCATCTCTCGTTACACTTTAGTTGTGAAGTATCGCTTGTATGTTCTGGTTGCCAGGTTGGTGTTCAAGTTTTAACCTGAGAAAACTGCATGCTGTACATATCCAGAAGGTCTGCATGATTTGTCAGGTGAGGGTTATTTTTTTTCTCTTTGTGATGGCAGCTAGGACAATACGAAGGCCTGTCATTCAGTGTTATTTAAGCTAGCTGAGCTCTTCACCTGTGTTAGCTGTTCATCAGTTTGGATAAAATCATTTAAAAATCCACTTCTACCCAGGACTCATTGCTCATCAACTGCGTAATCAGGGAATGTACTCTGACATTCGCTGAAAGTGTAAATTACAAATGGTTGAAACTAATGTACAGAGCCGTCCATACTGTAAGCTGAGATGACTTAAAGAAAACACTGAAATGTGAAAATAATGCATGTTGTGTACTTTACAGACCGCATGACGAGTAAAACTAAAGGTATTGTCAAAGTTTCTAATAAATAATTTTGTATGGATTCAAGTTCTCATTTTTATTTTCTTGGATTCTTACTGGTGTGGATAACAGGATGTTATAACTTCTTGTGTTTTCTTTTGTATCAACTGATGATTACCTTGTCCATCCATTTCTTTGCTGTTATTATAGTTCTGGACGTCGTTAAGATAGACATCATATGAGTATTTTTGACGGATGTGTTGATTATTCAAGGTAAAACTAAGTAGATGAACAAGTTTAAATAAGTTGGGTTTTTTTCTAACCTCCACATACAATATCAAGTTGTACACATAGAACCAAAGACATACACTTCACTAATAAGTGGATAAATGTTCAAAAGGTTATGGCTGCGTATTTGAAAAGGGAAAAATCACCTCGGTAGTTTAAGTTTATGGGACAGACCTGACTAGTAGTAAACATTGTTTACAAATTCTAAATGAGGTTAAAGTTGGAGGCCAAAGCATAAGCCGATAGTTGGCCTTATCCCAGAACCAGAAATCCTAACATCAGCTTTCCTAAACCAGCTTAGATGTGTGTTTTGGATCATTGTCCTACCAGAAACTCACACCTGGTCAAGCCTTCAACCAGCCGACTTGATTTGAGGTGAAGTTGAAGAACTGAAAGGTAGTTCTTTGTAATTCCATTCACTTTTGCAGCAGTAGTTAAACTGGAGCAAAAAATAAAGGTTTTTGGAGTATAATGGAATACGCATAAATATGCTTTATACAATAAAAAAAAAGTTTAAAAAGTGACAGGGTGGGAAAAGAAGACTTACAAAAGGTAAATGTTATAGTTTAAATAACATTAGAAAGAAATTGCTCGATTTATTTGTATTAACTGGACGACTTTAAATATTTAAAAAACAAAAATAAAGCGTAATGAAATGGTAAGCAATGATTGGCTGCTCAGTTACAACTGAAGCCTCGCCTATTGGCTGAATGTGCGAGCGGCCTCTTGATTGGCTGTCCCGGAGCTTTTTGCCCTAGTTACCACTTCCGGCTTTTGTTAGCATGCTAGTGGTAAACAAATTGAAATCTGTAAATTACTAAGCTGTTCTTGAACTTTATGAGAGGCAGCTCGGGGTGATATGAAGGGAAAATACAGACGCACAGAAGGGGAAATGCGAGCAGTGAAATGAACGCTTACGGTGGGTTAAACATATTTTTATGTATAAAGTCATTTAGGCCAGTGATAAAACACTCCAAGCTAATAATGCAGGTGTGTGTCGCTTGTGTGACCAGCAATTTTATTTAGTAGGACAGCTTGTGTATGCTGCATGACCATGTCAAGAAAGAAATTCTACATTACTAGTAGCGGTTGTAATTTCTAACATCATTGTTATAGCTCACTAACTTTCCTTGTACCACTACCAGGTAAGAAAAGAAAAAAAACCCATGCAAATATGTGATTTCTGTGACTTCTATCCACACCTCCTCGTCCCCGTCTTCTCAGTCATGTTAGGAGTTTTCCAGACGTCACAAAAGCTGAGGACGTCGCTGAGACTCCTGTCCAGAGCGGGACTCCCACCTGTTGACCTCCAGGTGCAGCTTCTTCGCAGGGGCCGCTGTCCACAAAGTGCGACCTTCTCCCGTGAGCTTCACCTTGGACCTGATGGACCCGCGTCGTCCCCGGCCACTGCTCCACGGAGGCTGCCTTTCTCCAGGGTAGCTGTGGAGGATTTGACCTTTTTCAGGAAGACACTGCCAGGCAGGGCCATCACTGACCCGGACCTGGTACAGTCCAGTAATGAGGACTGGCTGAAGTCGGTGAGAGGTGAATCCTATAACTGCATGTGTCATTTATTTTTTTTTTTTTTACTTTATTTACTCCGTTTACTGCATATTTAGATCCTTGTGTTTGAGTCCTGCAGGGTCAAGTGAAGTGTTGCTGAGACCTCAGACAACACAGGAAGTGTCACAAATTCTCAGGTATATTGGTGACTATATAATGCTATGAGATATTGTTCCATATTTTATCTCTTTAAAAATATAACATTTGAACACACTGCACAAATTTAAACTGGAGAGAAGATTATTTTTTTTAATATTTGAAAAAAATCTGAAAGCCCACCAACACCCGACTGGTCAGCTACACTGACATGATGGAGAAAGGAGAACATTGATAATAAAAGCATCCAAGACGCCTATTGTAACTCTGGAGGAGCTTGAGAGAGCAAGACCCATCTACAGGACAACTATTAGTCATACACCCAGCATATTCTGCCTTTGAGAGTGCAATGGTTGAAAGCAATAAGACGCTTACCACAAGCTGTGTAGTAAACCTAGAAGGTAGATGAAACCACCGTGGCAGGCCCATATTTTGGTCTACAAGCACAAAAAAAACCCCAACAACCTGAAAATCACCTTAAATGCATCACTCCAATAGTGATAACATGATTTTGTGGGAAGGCTTTTTTTTTATCAGGAGGAGTTATAGAAGCTGCCCTCTTAATGGGAAGATGAATGGAGAGCCACAAGAATGACCAGAATATAAATTATTTTACACTTTTAAGTTGTTTTTTTTAAACCCAACACATACTTTGTCTTTAAGTTATATACTGCTTTGTTTAGGTGTGTCAATATGTGGCAAAATGGGATAGAAACTCAAGGACTGTGGATATATATTTATGTAAGGCCCTGTAACCATATTGTCACTTTTCATGAGGACTTGCGTTTTCCTTCTTTAGTTACTGTCACAGTCGCAACCTGGCAGTGAACCCTCAAGGAGGTAATACTGGTCTAGTCGGCGGCAGCGTGCCTGTGTATGACGAGATCGTCCTCTCCACCTCTCTCATGAACAGCATACTTTCCTTTGATAAAATCTCTGGTAAGGTTCAACCTTAAACCAGTCACCGGTTTAAGAAAGGTCGCTGGAACAGTAACTCTTTAGATTCTCCTCCTCAGGTATTCTGACCTGTCAGGCAGGTTGTGTGTTGGAGAACTTGTCCCTCTACCTGGAGGAGAGAGACCACATCATGCCACTGGATCTCGGAGCAAAGGGCAGCTGCCAGATCGGGGGCAACGTGGCGACCAACGCAGGCGGTCTGCGGCTGCTCCGATACGGCTCCCTGCACGGGACTGTGCTAGGCCTTGAAGTTGTGAGTGGGATGTGAATGTAACTACAATTGTCTAACATATGTTAACCCTTTAATGCATGAATTATGATCCTTTGTGTCAGGATTTTTTTTCCAATTTTTATTTTTTATTTTCTTAAGGCATAAAAAAAGGTAGAAAAAAAAGTTTGTAAAAAATATATATGTAAATTTTTTTAGGTGATGTATTGTAATTTTCTCCAAATACAAAGTTGTTATTTGAAAAATACATCAGTAGTATTGTTCTTTAGGGGTTATCTGATCATTTCTTTACCTGCAAGAGTCGTCTACAGCAGAAGGAGGTACTGGGTTGGTTGGCGTGCTTTTTTGTCTGTCGGCCATATTGGATTTAACAAAAATAATTTCTTGCATTTGCAGCTGATGGCCAGTAGTTGATAGTGTATTTTATGATGCATTAGTGTCCACTTCAGTGGTCTGTGTGCATTTATAACATAAAAATCCAAAAGATAAACTAATTCTGACAAACTTCACAACTAATATTGTTCAAATAAAACTCTGATACAAATGTGGCTTTTATACCTGACATTGTTTTTTTTGTTGTTGTTTTTTTTAAAAGGAGGATTGTGTAGTATTTGACCCAAAGCTCAAATTTTTTAACGCATGTCTTGTTTAGGTGCTGGCAGATGGTCAGGTGCTGGACTGTTTGTCCACGCTGCGGAAGGATAACACAGGATACGACCTCAAACAGCTGTTCATTGGCTCAGAGGGCACTTTGGGCGTCATCACTGCGGTCTCCATCCTTTGCCCTCGAAAGCCAAAATCCGTCAATGTTGTTTTCCTGGGTAGGAGCTTCTCCGCGTTCATCTCCCAGGTGTAAAAACGACAGCGGTTCAGCAGAGCAGTGAGTGTTTCTGCTTTCCGTTGTAGGCTGTGAAACCTTTGACCAGCTGCTGAAAACCTTTCAGCTCTGCAAAGGCATGCTGGGAGAAATCCTGTCAGCCTTCGAGTTCCTGGATAGTGAGTGTATGAGGCTGCTGAACACACACCTGAAGCTGGCCAATCCCATCTCTGGTATGCACACATACATGCCAGTAGTTTATAAAAACGCATAACTCGCATTCTTTCACGTTACAACCACTTGCTTCAGTGTTTTTTATCGGGAATTTATGTGACGTACCAACAGAAGGTAATGGATGCAGCTGCTGCTCGTCCAGTTGCCATGAACCTCTTGGCTACTTTTACTAGGAATGAAATCCTGGCCCTGGACAGAGCAGGGTTGCTCTGGACTTTTTTGGATGGAGAAATCAAGAGGCGACAGGGTTCAGTACATATGACAACAGATTTTGCCTTCATTAATTGCCCCTGTAATTATTGTGATAGACGATAGTATTGTCATTTTGAGACTGTTTTTAAGTAATATATTGATAATAACATAATACTGCAATTTCTCCCTCTCAGATGAATAAACCTTAATTTTGTAAAGAGCACTCAGCATTGGACCAGGAAAATATTGAAAATATTGAAAATAAAACAACAGTACATAAATAATACACTTTTTTATGTGTAAAATTTACTATTTACATCATTTTATTTCCACTTCACAGGTATGTACTGTACCACCAATTTGCATTGAGGCACAGCATATAATTCCAGTCACATTTATTGAAGCTGGTGGTTGTAATATGACAAAATGTGATCAAAGTTCTGGTGGTGTGAATTCTTTTACAGTATATATGTTTTCTGCAGATTGCCCCTTTTACATCGTCATCGAAACATCTGGATCTGACTCAGACCACGACTCGCAGAAGCTCCACAACTTTTTAGAGGAAGCAATGACGTCGTTATTAGTTACAGATGGTACTGTAGCAACCGAGGAATCAAAAATAAAGGTAAGTGGATGTTCTTAACACTTCACATCTTCACATTTATGGGTTCACCTGTTCAACCAAATGTGACATAATAAGGATGAACAATATTTTCATTCAGACTCGAATATCTTTGCGTCGTAGAGCGGTTCTCGTGTCCCTGGGCTATTAAAAGCACATCGGACGCCTACAGTCCTGCAATTGGGTGACTTGTGTTTTCATTCTAACAAACTCAGACAATGTGGTCTATTCTGAGTCACTGAGAGTCAAAGCAAGCCCTGAAAATAGTCTCCAAACCACTGCAACACACCACTCAAAACGTTAAACGAGTGAAGTAATCAAAGTGTCTCATCACAATCTTTGATCAGATTGTGATGAGACACTGTCACTGTCTTTTCAGTGCAGGAATCAGCTGAAAAACTTTTGGTTCAGGTGATCATGTTGACGTTCCTTCAAACAGTAACCATCGCAGTCGGTCCTTTTAAACTTGACACAGAGAAAATCAACCAGTGACTGAAGTCGACCCATCTTTGGCTTTTTGATGGGAAACTCAACATTTGAACTTTTTCCAGGCAGTACACTTTCAAATCTGTTTTTGTAATAATCAGGCTAAAAGCTAAGATAACATGCTGAAGATAACAACAAGCTTTTATTTATTTATTTTTATGTCAACTAGCATGCATTAGGCAGTTATTAACCTCATGGGAGCTTCTTGTTTTGCACAATCATTTATATTGTCTGGATGAGAAAATATTTATTTCCTAACTTTATTCCCTGTCCCATTTTGTGTTTCCATTCATTCCTTTCTTCTTTGTCATCCCTTTACTTCTTCCCTGCTTCTTTTCTTCCTCCTTTCCAAATGTCATCCTCCCCTCCTTCATGTCGTCTTTCTTCCAGGTTTCATATTTAAAGCCCGAACACTGTACACACGTCTGCCATAAATTCACAGTGAATGCATTTCATATTTTAAAATGAATGAAAATTATAGAGAATTATGGCTAATAATGGTAATATTCTTGGGAGCCTTTCTTTCCTTGTTTATATTAAAGTCAAGCTGTGTTTCCTCCTGCTGCTGCTTTAGTTTTGAGAGCGCGAGAGCTGAATGACTTACTCAGACTTTCCATTTCCACCGCTCCAGACGCTGTGGTCAATGCGCGAACGTGTCACCGAGGCGCTGACTCACGACGGCTTCACCTACAAGTACGACATCTCCCTTCCGGTGGAGCGGATCTACCAGCTGGTGACGGACATGAGGCAGCATCTGGGAAAGCGAGCCAGGAGCGTGGTGGGATACGGACACGTTGGTAAGACCATGGGACGGGAGGATGAGTCGGGAGGTCTTCCGTTCTATTCTCACCCTTCCTCTCACTTCCTCCCTGCAGGTGACGGCAACCTCCACCTTAATGTCACCTCTTCTGCAAAGGATCCCGCCCTGCTGGCGTCCATTGAGCCGTTCGTCTACGAATGGGCGGCCAAGTTTCAGGGCAGCATCAGCGCAGAACACGGACTGGGCCTTAAAAAGAGGAATTACATCTATTACAGTAAATCAAGGCCAG
This sequence comes from Poecilia reticulata, assembly GCF_904066995.2. Taxonomy (NCBI): domain Eukaryota; kingdom Metazoa; phylum Chordata; class Actinopteri; order Cyprinodontiformes; family Poeciliidae; genus Poecilia; species Poecilia reticulata. The sequence goes on from NC_088851.1 coordinate 10,752,472, forward strand.
CTGTGGCCATCATGGGTAAAATGAAGACGTTGCTGGACCCCAAAGGAATCCTGAACCCGTATAAGACTTTACCAGATGATCTAAAGTGAGTTTAGATGGAAATATTCCAGAAGCCATCCTTCACAGGTTATCGTCTGCAATCTTCTTCGTACATTTGTAGTTCAGAGCTGCCACCTTTGCACTAAAACAACGAGATCTTTTTGGTAAAATTGTTGCAGTCTAACATTCACTTTGACTTGCTTAGGTGTGGCTTTTAAAAAGGACAAGGCAGACCTTTCAGTGTGGCTCAGAAAGAAAAGAAACTTAATTATGCATGTTAGTGAAACCTTTTGGCTTCCACTAGAGGGCCATCATGATGCACCAGAGTAGAGCGATCAGCATCGGATAACGTCCTACAGGTTTGCGTTTGCTTCAGATGGAAGTGGAATGAAACTGAGCAAAGCTTAGACACTAATATTGTAATAATCAGTTAATTGTCAAGCAAGAATGCAGTAAATGTTTTATTACATGTAAAAAAAAAAAAAAAGACAGAGCGGTATTTTTTCGTCAAAGCAAAGCCAGCACTTGTGAGCTTATTCCTTTGTACACCTAGGCAATGTTTTAGTTTTGAACCAGTAATATAAATAAGTTTCCAATGAATATGGAGCGTTTTCTTTTCCCTCCAGTTGGCCTCTGCTGCGTCGCATTATTGAAGAGACTCGAGTGAAAAATCAGCTGCTGTCGTCTGGATGACAGAAAAAGGAAAAAGTAGCTGAACACCAGCAGATCCCGTCTATTCCTTTCTACTCGAGTTTCACACATTTAATCAAGTATGCAAGGCAGAGAGTGTGTGTTTCATTGTCCTAATGTAAAATATTAGATCTTACTACTTGCCTATAGTTTAGGTCAGACGTTTCTGTACCTTCCATATGGACATTTATGTTATTTTGGGGCTTTTAATGGTTTTTGATTTGACAACTTTATTGTAGAGAAAAAAAAAGGGCTGGAGCACCGATTTGGATTTAGTTTTCTGCAATCAACACACGGTCAAAAGTATACATACAGGTTCAGATATAAATATACAAGAAATGTAATTGTTATCGCACTATCAATATGTCCTGTGCCACTGCTTTGAGTGGTAATTCAGGCACATTGTGCCTGTAATATGTTTGACATGTTTAGTGCAGCATAAAAAGTTTTCAAACATGGCAAGGTGGTCGAGGCATTAAAAAAACTACAACTGAAATATTTCACTTCTAATACAGCAGGCATCAGCTAGAAGCTATTTTTTTAAATAAAACCTTAATGGAAGAATTTTTTTCAGGAAACTAGATTATGCACTTGATCTGAATTCTGTTTATAAACTCTTTTATTCACTCAAGTCCTTATAGTGACACTGACCAATATTATAAATGGCATTTTTTTTGCTCAACATATACATCCTAATGTTTGTGGAAAACTTTTTTTTTTTTAATTACAACTTCAAGTTTTCTACATCCATATACCAGGTTAAAGCAGAAATCAGAGTTGCACATTTGACCACCATACCTTCTTGTGAAAAATATTTGAGCTTATTTAAATTGGTTGAGTTCCTGTACAGACCTGGATTTTTAAGCATCATTCAAAAATGTTTTATATAATTAAGAAGCTAACTGTTAGCCTGCTTCATCCAATCTAAAACCAGTAAAATGCTTCAAAGTATACGCATGTATTCATTTGAATCCTGTTCCTGGCAAAAGGTTGCATAAGTTTATCTAATTTTTGTTTTTAATAATCAGTGACGTTTGTTGCCAACTCATTCCACCACAGAACAATTAAAATAAACAATTAAAAGCCCCAAATTAATATAATATTCTTCCCAATTGAGAATGTAATCCAAACTTCAAACAGCGTAGTGTTCTCCTCTCTTTATACTCGCCCGCATCCCGTTTCATCCCATTTCTCAATATGAAAAAGTCAAACGTTGTTCTGTATTTCTCAACAAATTATTTCCTACTTGGTAGTGACGATAGTTACAGTCCAATAGCGTTAATGCCTATATATGTTCGCATCATCATCCTCGCTGTCGTACACCAGTATTGCATAAATCCTCAGTAGTGTGGGTAACAGTGGAGGTTCAATACATAAATATCATTTTTAAAACGGGACTAAAAAGTTTTGATTCTATTGGCTCTTCTCCTTTAGTAAGTGAACATGTCGAGTATTCGTTGGCTTGTTCAGATCACGCCGAGTGAGTGGAGCAAAATCTGATTGTCTCTCGGCAGAATGCCACGAACGCATGGCAAAGAAAATGCTTGGCTGGAGATCAGACGATGGACTCGACATGTAGTGTTTGGTGTGTGTAGAAAGGCCGGACCCAGAGCCGTGTAAACCGTGCATTGAAGCGGTATGATCGGGTACTATAATATGCCAACCTTTCACACTCTGTAACAGTCCGCGGCGGTAACTCGGGACGCGTCCCACAGCTACTGCTGGTTTCTCCAAATGCGACGGCTCCAAATGTCTTCAAGTCAAACAGAGGGATGTCGGTGGAAGGCAACAAAGAGAAAGGAAGAGCAAGAGAAGGATAGAAGCTTTCCTGTCCCGTCTCCATCCTTCGGACTGCCTCTCGTTTCAACAAACTCCAAGCCGCTGACATCGTGCAGGCGCCTCCGTCTCACGACTCCTTGCCCTTCTCCAGGGAGCTGTGGATCTTATCAAGGGTCTTCTTGATGCGCAGCGCTGTGAGTCTGGCAGAGGGGTTCTGGTACCAGCACTCCTTCATCAGTTTAACCAGAGCAGAAAGTGTCTGAGGGAGACAAGCATGCATTAGAGGAAACTCCACAATCGATGTCTTCACTACAAAACCGCTTTGATACGGCAAAACCTCTTGGCATCTAATAGTGCAGAAACCTCTCACATACATGAGAAAATAACAGATTGTGAGAAAAAAACAAATCTTAGTGCAAACCTGACACTAGTGCTAGTGTCACGATTCCAAAGCCAGTAAAGCAACTTAAGAAAAACTAAACATAGAGCACTTAAAACAGAACTAAGTCATTGTAGTTTTGTGCTGTCTTACTAAAGTTACTTCCTTAAATGCTCTTTAAAGCATTCAAGCATTTTATTTTCTAATTTGTGTCTTTGTGACAAATGTGAGTAAAAAAATAAAAATAAAGTTTCTTTTCCTTACCGGATCTGAAAACCAGCGATTAGGAATGAAAGGCCTCTGCTGCTCCACACACACCACTTTCCTCATGTCCTCAAAGCTGGGGTCGTTTGGCACCTGATCGTAAAAGGGAGGTCTGTACTCTTCGACGATACCTGCAGTCAACAGAAAAAAGAAAAAAAAAAAAAGCAAAATTACAAAAACTATTCTAGTCAGCACAGAAGCTGGAACGATTGCGTCACCATGGCACCCGAGTTTCACACATGGCGCTCACCGTTGCTGTACGTGCGCCTCGCTATCTCCCACAGCACCAGTCCAAAGGCCCATATGTCGACCCTCTTGTAGGCGTCGAAGCAGTCGGTCTGAATGGTCTCATCCAGCACTTCAGGTGCCATGTAGCGTTTGGTGCCAACCTTGGGATTGTTGCCCACATCCAGCAGGTTGTCAGCCTGAGTGTGTGTCACAGCCAGCCCTGCAAGCCACAAACAGGATCACAGCGAAAGAGCAGAAAGAAAAGGAGAGCTATGTGAATTACACACAGTCTGCAAACCTGCAAGTTCTGATAAGGGCAGAATCTGTTATATAAAAAAAAAAATAAAAAAATTACGGGAGATGAAGTAGTGGAGTAAAAACTAACCAAGGTCTGCAATGCAGCAGCGCAGCTCCTTGGTCACCAGGATGTTTTTGCTCTTCAGGTCTCGGTGTGCAATGGCCGGTTTGCCCTCGGTGCCAAAGATCTCGGTGTGCAGGTGAACCAGGCCGTTGGCGATCGACGCCGCCATTGCCAGGCCCTCCGACGTCTCCACGGCAACTCGCTGCAGGTAGTCGTACAGCGAGCCGTTTTCATGGTACTGAGTGATGAGCCACAGCTGAGTGCTGGAGTTTCGAGAAGTCATGTCGGACGCCATAAATCCTGGGTGAAACGAGCAAACCGAGCTAAAAACTTTGAGCACTTGATTCTTTCGACCGTCTGTTTTGGTTCGGTAGTTCAAGTTCAACTCACCAAGAATGTTCTCATGCCTTAGCAGCACGGTGTTGTAGATCTCCGTCTCCCTGAACCAAGACTTTTCGTCTCTGGAGGAGAAGATTTTCACGGCAACGTTCTCCCCTTGCCACTGACCGCGCCACACCTCTCCATATCGCCCCTTACCTGAAACGCACAGTGTCTTTTTCTATTCAGGAACTACACTCGGAAAATGGCTGAACGGAAAAAGTGGAAAAGCAACCAACACTCAATTTATTAGGTACGGCAAACTCAATTTGTCAATAGCCGCATTTCCATCTGGGGGGTTTTTATGTGCATTTTGAAGAATCGTGTTAGAAAAGGTTGATGGAAACAGCCAAATAAAATAAAATAAACACACAAAACATTTCCACACTCACTTGAAGCGGTTATTGTTGTCCACATTTTTTTTTTATCATTACAATTTTTAAATTTATATGTAGATATGTGGTGCTACACATCTACATTTTTCTACATGCATGCAACTACAAATCGTTACACGCATTCATCTGCTTGATGTGTGACGGCACGACATGGATTCTCTGTCTCATTTGCTAAATACTAATTAAACTGAATAATAACAAAATGCATATATAAATGTCATTTTTATTTCTAAAAACTGACAAGTAAAATTAGAGTGTGGATTTTTTTTTTTTGGTCGCTTTTGTCAAAATTACGTACAACAAAAGGTACCAGAGGCACAAACGTAAAAACTTTCTACATATCCTGGTTGAGTCGCTTCAAACCAGTAGAAGGAAACGCGGCTAATTTGAAACATGGCTGATCAGAGAAGTTTAAGTCCACTTACCAACACACTCCACCAGGCTGATCTGCCTGGCTACAGTTCTCTGGACGAGGAAGGGAAGACCTGAACCACTGCCTGAAGTGCACGAGTGATCCAAAAGATCCTGCAGGAGAAAGGACGAGCAGATACTCAAACTGAATCCTGCTCTAGTTCACTATGACTTTTTTTTATTTATTTTTTATTAATGTGTACAACTCTTACAGCTAAAGTGCTGTCTCCCACATTGGAGGTGATGAGACCATCTCCCTGCTCGGTGTCAAACTCCTGCAGCCTCTGGAGGCGGCCACGGTGGAGCCTCCTGCAGGCCAGCACCGACACCACAGACAGCAGGACCAGGACCACCACTGGGGCGAGCACGAAGAGAGCCAACGTCTCCACCCGGTACCGAACCGGTTCCCCTTCAGGGGCTGTGGGAAAACAGAAAAAAAAAAAAAAAAGAAGAGGAGAGGATGCTTATGAGAACCTCCGTCATCCGGTAAGGCGCTCGTTCTGATTCACGGTCCCGACTCGCTGCTGTCTGACCTGATATAAGCAGCGACATCAGGAAGCTCCTGGTGGTGTTTCCGTTGCACATGTGCTTGGAGCAGCAGTGGACGGCCTGGTGGAAGGACGGCGCCGTGAAGCACTGCAGTCGCTCTTTGAAACAGCCGTGCTCCAGCAGCACCTCGCCGCCGCTCACTTTAATGGAGGAGAAGCACCGGGTGCCTCGACACTCTGGGGTCTGAGGACATTTGGAGCCTTCGCAAAGACACATCAGGTGTCCTTCTGTAAAAGACATGAGGTTTAGGCCCAACGCACAAAGAAGGGACTTAAAAATAATCAAGGGAAAAACCTCTGCAGAAATAAATATTATGTTTTAGAACACCTAAGCAGAAGGCATCACATCTTCACCTGACGTTACAGAAAAAGTGTCTTGTAAATATCTTGCAGTTTTCACATTTTGGAGAAATATATAATAGACATCATTTGATATAAACTATCAAATATCATTGTAGCCCTGGCTGACTGGTTAGGTTGGTCACAACTCTGTGAGATGTCCAATGATTTGGGGTGTTGGGATATCATCTCTCAGATACTTTTCAGAATTGTGCTTGTGAAAAAAACATCAGCAACACAGTTTTGTTTTTCTTCCGTTTAATAATTAGGAGCCACTTTGTGTTGCTCCATCACATAAAATCCCACTAAAATGCACTAAAGTTAGCAGTTATAACAGGACAAAATGTTAAAACCCTTCAGTTTGGCTACATTTGCACACTAATGCATAAAAACCTTCACAGGTTAATGAAGATGTAAAAGAGCACCTGAGTCCTCAGCCGATGCCTGTAGAGCCTGCAGGAGGAGCAGCAGCAGGACGTGGAAACTGCCAAGATCCATGTTTCCCTACGCTAACAAAACAGACCAAGAGATGCCAGAGATGGAGAGAGGTCAATGAGGACAGACGCAGTGTGCATAATCTCATTTACCGCCCTCTGTTTTCTGATGATCATGGATTCAGACAGACAGAAAAGGACAGTTTAGAATTTTAGCGAACTTTTAGAGGCTCAGAGAAAGCACAAATCTCTAATTGATTAGACGAAGGGTAACATGAGGTCTGGCAGCCAAGGGCTGAATAGCCCGAGATATGAGCGGTCCATTTAAGCATCAAACGACTAGAATTGTTACAAAAGAAAATCTAAATGCAAGTTTGTCCTCTTTAAAATAAGATGTGAAGCGTTATGTTTTTTAGATTTTGATTTAGAAATTGTGGGACAGACAAGAGGGATGCAGCAAATTCAGGACTGGTGAGGACTATGAGAGTTACACACACACACACACACACACACACACACACACACACACACACACACACACACACACACACACACACACACACAATTACATAAACTTAGAAAGCTGTGCTAAAGTTCTGCAATAACTTAAGTATCACAGCTATATTTATTTATTATTTTGATCTTGGTACATAAAAAAATGAATACCTGCTAAATTTGAAACAGATTCTGAATGCTTCCTGCCCAGAGTCAGCAAGTTTACTTCAATTTTCATGTTACTACCTCAACCTACAATAACCCAGCTTCACTTACAGAACTCTTTCACATCTTCTGACCAAACACTGAACGGTCAGGAAAAACCTTTGCTGCCTTTTTAGTGGGGATTTTAGCGAAATCCTAAGTAATAGCCTCAAAAGAAACAAACAAAACACTACACATACAGAACTCGTGTCTGATTGAAGACAAAACTAATCGACTCTTTGCAAATCAAATACTCTTTTAGTGAATGTTTTTAGGTACCAACGGGCATAAATAAGTAGAAATAATCAACAAAATGTGATGCACGAGCACATGCTTGATTAACCGTACATGCCTTAATTTCACGATTTAACCAAGTTAATGTAAGCTTAAATATTTTCTTTTTAAATTTTATTGTAGCTGCTCTCAACAAATATATTCTCAAGTAACAACACCCTTTTGCTAATTAAAGGGTCAATTACAAATCAATTAACTAACATTCTAATAATTATGTACATTCCAGTGCAATAAATGGAAACATTTTGAAATCAAGCTATGTTCAGCTATTAGAAGTACCATTTCTTAACTTTTAACCAATACATTTGATGGTGGCATAATTTTACGGTTTCCTTCACATTAATTGTTTTGGCGCAGTAACTAGTTTAAAATGTTTGTAACTTACTTACTTACAGTCTGGGCTAAGCCCCCCCGCCCCCAGTGTTTACAGAATCTAGCATCGCCCCTGCATCAAATCGCAATACAAAAATGACTCAAATAGAACAAGCTTTACCTCAAAGTATCACATTAATGCAGTGGAGCCGCTGATAAAGAAGCTGCTCGCTGCACAGATTGGCTTTAACCAACTTGAACAGATTCTCCGCAGTCAAGAGTAGCACAGAAGAAACGAGTAGCTTAAATCCAACGACGGAGCCTTTAGAGACGGATAAAGAAGCGCCACCGGGATGTTTTTTGACGGTAAAACTCAATAAACAGAGGCCTGCTGGTACGCAGGAGCCGTTCACAGACTGGTTTATTGTCCGTCCACAGCCGCCTGAGAGGCGCCAGTCGGACAGGCTGTTAGCCCAGCGAGCTAAGCTATCTCTGGACCGCAGGGCTAACTCTTGACAGCCGGGGACAGGAAGGATAAAAATAAAAAATAAAAAAACCACATACCTGGCAGAGGTGCGCCCTCTAACTCATTCTGGGAGCTTCAGTGTGTCCACATACGAGGCTCAAATATTCATAGCGACGTTATCCGCAGCGTGAAACGGTCCTAAAGCAGGGCTCCAGCCCACCCACTGGCTGCTTTCGTCTCCAGACGTCACCAAAACAGTATCATCGAGAAGCATTGTGGGGCAGCAGAGTCCTCCGACAGCCTCTGAAGACAAGCTGGCGCTTTACTCAATTAAGACTGAATAGATAGAAGTTGATAACATGTTACTTAGCACATCAGACCACCAGCTCAATTCAAAGCTATGCTTGCTGTGCCTGGATGCAATGAGTCCTACTGTTCTCGTGGATTCGGATCATTTTTGCTCGGCTTAACTAAAAAGAGCCGATTTCTTCTGCTCTCCAAAGGCTTAGCATTTGCTACAAACGCCAACATGCACTGACTTTAGATATTTCGTTAAGACGCGTACATACATGCATTTGCAGAGTTTTGCAAAGCCACACGCGGCGAGATAACACACAAGGTCAAGCTGAATTGATTAAATTATGTTCATAATTCACCGCCTGAACTGCAACCTGACCGTTGTGAGATAATCACAATGATTGAACTGCTTAGTTTGATATGTCATTATGGATCACATCTATATTGACGCTTTAATTTGTTTTGGATGTATTATGAGCTCTCTGTCCAACTTCATGTCTCTGATTTTTAATTGACAGAGATAAATAATGTTTGGAACTGAATTGAATTAACAGCATTAATAAGTTATATTTCCTATTTAGTGGAAAAGGTCAGTCTCATGATCGGAATATTTACTGAATTAAAAGAATATGAAACTAGATTCATATTCTGGGGGTTGATAAATGACAATAAACTATTTTTATATTAGACAAAAATACTATGCACATTGAACTCCTTCTCTAGAAGGAGCCCTGACGTTTGTGATAAATGAAATGAAAGCATTGCACTGATAACGTGAGAGGTGAGCAATAATTTCAATTTGTTCTGTATTTAGAAACAGGGTTCAGACTTCCATAAATCACTAAACTCCTGGTGGAGGGTCTAAGCATCAGCTCCATTTCCTTCCTCCTCCGTGAAAGAAAAGTTTAATTCTGTTAAACAAAAACCCTTTGTAATTCGCAGTGCTAAATCTCCACTCTCTTACCGCTTCCTTTACACACATTGCTCGATCTTCCTCTCCGGCGACAAACGCTGACTCCACCATCCAGGCTGAGCAAAATCATGCTTGAATACTGAGATCAGGTCTTAGAAGAACCACATCGTTTTATGTCTGTCTTCCCCAGATGCTCATTGCTCACTTTGAAGCTTCCAGAACCTCTCAACACCAGACCCACCCAGTTGAACAGCCTCACAGCATAACTAATAAGTATAATAGTTGGCTCTCTGTGAAAGCTGCATGCCTGGACAACGTCTCAGGCTCTGTCCTCGAAGACACCCCACACCCGCTGCAATAGGTAAGATTAAAATGCTCTGCATATTTCTCTCTGGAAAGATTAAAGCTATAATTGTACCTGAAATATGCCACTATTCTCCCCCTTTCCAAACGCATCTTCAGCGTTAGCAGTTATAATTGCATGGTGGCACTTAAAAGCACAAATCTAAATATGTACAGACAAAAATTAAGCTAAGTATATGTACATAAATAGGCTATATAATAATATACTCAAAACATGAAGTTCGGTCTTCAAAGCAGCAGAACATTTTATCAACCCAACAAATTGTATAAAATGTAAATTTCAGGTTTAAGTACTCACATTTAAGTCTAAAAGGTTCTGAGGTTAGATAAAACAGCAAGCAGCAAACTGGTTTTAGCGTTTCTTCATCCCTAAATCTGATTATTTATGTGTAGTGGAGGAGTGTTGGGTATGATTCACTGTTACAGCTTAAGGCAAAAAGCTGTGACCTGTCCTGTAGTTCCAGCTACACGAACAGTGTTGTATTTTGCCTCATGTGGGTGAGTTTTCACTCACTAATGCGTAAAACGCTGCTTCGCAACGACTAAAACCTCGAGGAGCAATTCCTAGTCGACTTACTTTATTGAACAGCACAGATGAGGCTAAGACAACAGCAAAAGTCAGTGGAGTTTGCCAGGATGTAAAACGCTGCACTTTGAGCTAAGATCCAACAGATTCTCTCATCTCCATCTGAATCAGTAATCACTCATCTTGTGATTCACCAACGTATTTGTGCTGACGCGACGCACCGGGTCAGATTTAGCTCCAACGCTTGCATGACAGGCACACTGTAAATCAATGAGACAATGGTGAATAATTTACGTAAGAATTTTACGTTCAAGAAAGACGCGTTATGTGTGTTAGTTGATTAAATTGTTGACGTGCAATCAGACCTGGTTTGAATGGGGAGTCTCCAGTTTAGCCTATAAACTACTACAGTCTTTCTGACCCCCTTTATTTGATCAAAACTTGGTTTTCTGGTTTGTTTTTTGTTTTTTACTGTTAATATTTTTACGTTCTTTCATACCTGTATTGAACATAACTTGCAGAGTTACCGTGAGAACCAATGATAAATTAAATTGGCTATATGCTAATGTGCTTTGCTAATTGATCTATAAAATAATTATATCGAGGTTTCCTGAGCATAGGAGATAAATAGATTACAGTTATTCACTGATCAGAGTTCTGTGTGTAATAAATTAATTCAAGTAGTACACTTTTTAAGTTTGCCATTGTTAGAGGTAATTTATCGTAAAGTAGAAAAGAAAAATGGAGTTAGGTGAAACATCTCTAAATTGACTTAAACTATTCGCAGATTTCTTGGGTTTCTATTTTTTAACAAATTTGCATAAATATCAAAAATATTTTGTCACATTGCCGTAATGAGGCATTTGTATGTAGAATTTTGAGGAAAGAATAATTGAATACAATTTGAAAGAAGGTTCAAATTTACATTCTACACATTTTCAACTAATTTAAACAAGACACTTCAGTTCCAATGGTATCAATGACATCAACAGTTATGACATCACTCTATGAAAGGGAGACTTCCAATCAACGTCCCGACAACGTGGGTTCTCTCCAGGACGTCCCAGGAAAGACACACCTCCATGCAACCAAGGGTCTCCATGCAAAGACATGGACCTACACAAACAGGGGATCACAGGAACATGAATGTTAATGCATAATGCAGTTAGAGGTCCCGATGAACACAGAAGACATCCAAACAGAGGCCCTTATGTCAACCCAGACTGCGCAAACCCAGGTTATGCAAACTCAGGTTGCCCAAATCTAGGTCACTATGCAAAGCCAGGTTTTGCTAAAACTGGTCACTATGGAAATGCAAGGCTTTACACAAATCTAGGAAGTCAGAAAGGATACAGGCCTCGACGCAAATAAAATTGGCAACTCCTAAAACAATGGAGAAAACACAATAAAAACAAAAAATAACTAAAGATAAATTGCAGAATTAAAAACAGCATAACATACCTTATCACATGGTCCTATATCAAAGATGCAGTAGTTAAATTTGATAAAAAATAATTTTTTACATTTTGATTTTGTGGCGCAGTTGGTAGCATTGTTGCCTTGCAACAAGAAGGTCCTGGGTTCAGATCCCATGCTAAGTCTTGAACCCAGGACTTTATGCATGGAGTTTGCATGTTCTCCCTGATCATATGTGGGTTCTCTCCAGGTACTGTTACGTTAATTGATCTTTCTAAGTGATCCTTAGGTATGAATATTTCATAAAAGTGTCACAATGCAATAGTTTTTTTTACATATAACCCTAATTTGGTCCCCATAACGGCCATTGGTCTTCAGAAGGTTAGTAAATATATTCAAGAGATGCATGTAGAACAGCTAAACAAGTACACGCAAACTCACACACAAGCACACACCCACACACACACACACACAGGTGTTTGGATTCAAGTATTTACAGATGCACTCTATTTTGAGTTGTGGTTGCTCTTGTATTAATTACTTCCGTGTACTTTTCAGTGACGTTATTCAAGCATTCAATCTCTCTCCTTTTTTTCCGGCAGTGCAGAATAACGTCACTGAAAGTATACAGAAGTAACACAAGAGGTATTTAGCAGAAACCGCAATTCAAAATAGAGTGTAACTGTAAATAACACTGTTAAATTTTGTTTTGGCAAAAAAAAACAACAACTTTATTATTATTATTATTATTATTATTATTATTATTATTATTATTATTATTATTATTGTTGTTACATCATGTATTACAATAATATTATACATGATGTATAATATTATTAATATTAATAATATTAATTATTAATAATATTATATATATATATATATATAGACTATTATTACATTATTAGAATTCATAACATTAACAATAATAAAAAATAAACTACTGAATGAAAATAATTAAGTAATTAATTAATTAAGTAAGTAAGTAATTTGTGACACTAATTAAGTGTCACAAATTAAGACACTTAATTAGAGTGTCTACTAATTGAGTGAAGACACAAAAACAGTGGAGTGCTTTGTTGCGGGAAAAGTGACGTGACCAGTCAAAACAAAACAATCCAATATGATTCTAATCACGCCAGTGTTGAAGTTCTACTTTAGAAGTCGACACCCTGAAAGTGCTGCGATGGGTCCAGCAGGTTTATTGGATGTGCAGAAACACTTTGTGGAAATAATGAAGTAGATCAGCGCGCAGTTGTGATCATAATCACCACTGGATGTTTGAACGGGAACCAGTCCAACCAGAGGATGAACGGTTGGTTATGTTTTAGTCCCAATTACATAATCACAGCTCAAGCGCGCTGCTTTCTCACAAGGCATGTGGCTTCCCCCAGCATCTCTCTCACAAACAGCACAGTGTAGTCTACCCGCAGCATAATAAACAACATAATAAAGAGTCACGAAGGCGTCACGAGGTTTTCTTTTTTTTTTTTTTTTCACCCAAAACAGAGTTCATTGGGTCACTCAGACGCTGCTTTTCTTTCTCATGTCTTCCTCATGTATCGCCACTAGATGTCACCAAAACGATGCTGTGACTGAATGAAACCTCCCAACCCTCGGAAGTGGAACAATCTTTGTTTCTTTGTTGAAATGCTTTAAAACTGAACAAGGGATTAGATGAGAGGAAAATATATATTTTTTTCTAGCTGATTAACAACAGTGGATCCAAAAGACATGGTCAACTCAAGGCAGGAATGATTCAGCAGACACACACTGAATCAACCTTCGTCTAAACTCATCTCAGAACCCAGATTTAATCAGAAAACCGGGGGCTTCGCTACAGACTTTCCTGCTAAATACTTAAACTAAGGGCTTGATATTTCTAACGTTTTCAGGGTGAGATTACGCTACTACGATAAATTGTTAATTCATTTCAAGGTTTTTACACATCATCACTGCGAGTAAATGTGGAGGAATATTACTCTCCACATTTCTTTTGGTAAGCTTTGCCCCTCTTTTGCCGAACTACTGCAGGAGAAGGAGTGAAAAGAGCTGCAGATGCAGAGTTTCACCGTCTCACCGTTGCTTATATAGCCAGTCACCTAAATCCTTACACCTTTCCTCCCCCCCCTCCCCCCCTGCTTCTAAGATATCTGTTTCAGGAAAGAAAGTTCAGGTGGTTCCTGCTGAATGCCAGATGTATCAAGATAATCTGTGTTGGGTTTTTTTGTCACCTGGCAGAGCTCGTAATGTTAAGTCACTTAGTCTGATTTGACTTTAACAGAATTCAGAATCACTCTAAATTGTTAGGAGTCTCACAATAAATACTATATTTTAAAGTTCACCCTTTTCCTGTTCTGTTTGCAACTTTCAGACCAAAATTTGCAAACAGAAATGTGAATAAATGTTTTATCATGAAAACAACCCCCACCATAATTTTACCTATAAATAGGCCCGATTTTTATTTGATGATATTATGCTGATCCTAGAAATTCTTGTGTAATGCAATATGTTGTTTTAAAAAAAAATTAATAAATCCAACATTCTTTTGGCTATAAGAATGTTATATAAGAAAGCCTGTTCAAAATCCATATAGATAGAAGAATGCTTTAGTGTTGTTGGTAAGGGTCACATAAAAATAACAATAACGTAATGGCTGTTGCCATGGAGCCCCTGAACCTACAGGGGTGAATCAGCCTTAACGCCTAACATTCAATTAAGCAAATTGTATCGGTGAATTCAGTAAAGGTCCCAACTATTTGTTTTTTTAGAGCTGAGGTTTGACTAGTTTTGGACCTAAATACACCTTGCGTGCAATAATTTCCAAACTCCCATTTATATTTGAACGTATTCATGCAGTGAGATCGCAGCAGCTCCTGGAATTGGCTGCAGGTAATTTAACTTTGACATAGATGACAGCGATGATGGTTAAAGAGGGACGTAAGTGCCCATGCAGGGTGAATGCTGATGTTTGCGAAGATGAAATAAGGTCCAAAAGACACGAAGCAGAGCAACATTTTGTAGGAAAATAGAAAATGACCCCCTGTGAGGAGATGAGAAATCTCAGCAACTATGCAGATGTAAATGAGCTGAATGTGTTCTGTTCATCTGGACTTTACTTCTGATGTTTGGTTTTTAATTAAGATGATTTGGAATGGATAAGAGATGCTTTGTCCTTTTTATGCGAAGTTTCAACTGTTTAATTAAAAGAAAATCTATCTTTACTTAGTAACCCATCTAAGCCAAAGTTATTTCAATTTGTTTTCATTTTAGGATAAATTTAGTTTTTAGCAAGCTATCACAAAGGAAAACTTTTCTCCCTTTTCTGTAGCAGAATTTAAATTAAACATAAAAAAATAGACAGTTTGACAGCCATAATTCAACAAGTTGATTGCTAAAGATGTTTTGGCAAAAACAAAAAAAACAACAACTTGGGATATAGTGAATGTTATTTTTGTGTGTGTGTGTGCGCGTGTGGGGGTGTGCGTGTGCATGTGCGTGTGCATGTGTGTGTGTATGTGTGTTGCAGCCTAAACAAGAGTCAGATTACTGGAAAAATATCTTCCAGTGATTCTTCTCCAGGGGAAAAAAAAGCAGTGTTGGATGTTTTCGTCAGATTGCAGTATATTACAACCTCATTCCAGTTAAATGTGTTGTACACTATTAAATTATGTGCACCATCATACACCTCTGATTTTATTGATTAAATCAGGATCTGGTTGTGTTGCTGCTAATACAATCTCTGCTTCTATATGTCTCTGTTGCTCAACTTAAATTCATATTTTCCCACCTTACAACAAACTTCATCAATTTAAATCTGAATTTTATGTCATGCACAGCATGTTTTTTTTCTTTGTTTTATAAGTTCACAAATATTACTTTGTGAAGCCTCCAAATGAAGTTCACTTCAATAAAACAGAATATTTAACCTGATTTAATCTGATCTGAGTAGAAATGCAGCGGCTCGCTGAAGGGACCAGAGGTTGGTCAGAGAACATTAGAGAACAAACTGAGGAACACGGCAGACGGATCAGAGAGGAAACCGAGGAGAAGCAACAAGGACTCCCTTTGTGGAAAGAAAGTGGGACGTGCCAAACATGGGGGGGGGGGAGTTGATCCGGTCAAATGAGACCAAACTTGCACTTCATGGCCCAAATGTGAAGCGCTGCGTGTGGCGGAATGCTAAAACACAACACATAACTTCCAACACAGCATAGTGAAATATGGTGGCAGCAGCATAATACTGACACGAAGTAACTCTGGAAACCCATTTACTCTTTTGACTGTAAAATGACTCGCTTGCCAGCCAGAAGCAGCCATTTGTGAGAACGTGAAACAAACCGAGTTTAAAACAACGCAGGTGCAGGGTGACTGATGACGGATGGGAGTAAGTAGCTAAAGGTTGGAAATAGACAGAGAGTTTTGCATTGTTAAACAGTGACATGAAATAATGATTGAATGTTGAAATGTGATAGATATAGCCATTCTTATCGGGAAGCAGTTTGTCACGCAGTTTTAGGATTTCCTCTCTGCATTTTTCCGTTTGTGTGTTTTTTGTATTTTTTATTTTTGTTTATAATGCAAAACAAAAGTACCATCCAGATTGTTTTACTTCAAGATGATAAAACAATAATCTAGAAGTAGTTTTTTATTAAGTATGATTGAGTCTGAATGCTCAGTAAAGTGAGAATATAAAGTGAAGTACTCAAATGCAGAACTCTTATTTGTCAGTTTAGCAAATTTCTGGCCGATCACGCTCTATTTCTTTGGACTCCATACTAGGAATGATTCTGCCCTGGTTTTGAGTCAATGAGAACCTTTGAGAATGCTGAAACCGGGCTGCGGGACAGAAAGACGTCATTTTGTTCTTCCAGGCCTGGAAGGGAGAAAACAAACCTCTGTGTTCTTGTGGAGTATTTATAGGCCGTAAATTGTTCCCGAGGGCCAGATGAGCCTTTATGTCCTGAGCCAATGCTGTGGGGAAGCTTTTCTTCAGTAAGGACCGGGAAGTTAAATGGAGCTAAACAGAGAATTAAACCTTGAGCAGAACCTGTTGGGAGCTGTAAAATACCCTCGACTTGAGGGGATGGAGGTTCACCTTCCAGCAAAACAGTCGCCCTAGACACAGAGGTTTAAATCAAAACAATTCCATGTGGTAGAACGACCCAGTCAAAGTTCAGATCGAAATCCAATTGACAATGTGTGGGCATGGCTTGAAAACTGCCGTTCAGAGACCAGCTCCACTTATTCCAGCAGGACTTGAGGTATTTTGGAAACATTTAGTGGAGGCCTGCTGCTGCGACTGCTGCAAAACACCTTCTAAATCTCCATGAAATTTAAATTGCAACTAAAAAAACTGACCCAGAAGATTTGGTTTTGCATTCCTTCCCAACAGATTTACATAGATTTATATGGGCTTTTATGTGGCCGGACGTTGTTAGGTGTGAAAAAAAGACAGACAAATGGTTTAATTGTCTCCAGTAGATGATATGCGTTTCCCTTCTCTGGGTCTGCTGGGCATGAACAACGGCAGACGCTGTTTGTTCTTGCTTTCTTGGAGCTGTGTACTCTGGTGAGTCGGAGCAAGACCTATTCGGTATCTATTCTCCACGAACACCGCTCCGGCACAAAGATACATTGTCTACTGCTTTTCTTTTTTTTTTTTTAATTAAAGACCCCTGCTCGAGTCTCTGTGCCAGGTGACCTGAGCTGCTGCGATGACATGAGCCAACCAGAACGGTGTCTACGGGGCTTAAATCTCAGTGGATAATTGGAGGAAGAAACACTACACCACTATCGAGAGATGGAGGTAAGGATTATCTGATGAGGACTTAGACTTAAGAGTCACGGATGGAGGAATAATATGATGTTTTCTTCTCTCTACATCCAATCTCCCTACGACATTCACCCTGCTTTATACCTCCTCTCTCTGTGGCGAGGTTACGCGAGAGGGAGGGGGCTGAATTGTTTCTTTTTTCTAACCAATGAATCTCACCTGGTCCTCATCTTTGCTGAATTACAGAATCATTCTGAAGCCGGTTTCAGACCAGAGTCGACATGGAGAGAAGATTTGCTGTGACCTTCCTGCTTCTGCTGCCTCTTCTGAGCGTCAACTGCGTCTCCAATCAGAAAGCTACAGGTAAGCCAGTCGAAGGCTTACAGGGAACATTTGTTTCTAGAGAACACAGACATTTTCATGTGATCTTGTTTTAATGGGGGAAAAAAAAAATAAAAAATCTTCTCTGATTCAGTCTCCTGGTGTGTGCTATCGGATGCCGAGGAGCAGAAGTGCCTGGATTTAGCCGGCAATGCCACGGCTAGGAATGTGAGGGGATCGCTGATGTGTGTCCGCGGCCTGAGCACCAGAGACTGCATGGAGAAAATCAAGGTGCACAAAGACGGAGATGGGATGCCTGTGCTCTACAAACCATTTCTAACTCTGTGAAAAATACGCAACAATTTTGACTGAATTCTTTAAATATCACTTAGTTTTCACAATGTGGTGAAAAATAAAAATAACACTGCAATACATATGCAATAAGATGTGTTGTTTTATTAAAATAAAAAACGAAATAAATTATATATATAAATCTGGTATTATTTTTGCATTTAGTTATTAGTTGTATGTTAGTAGGTTACATGAAGGCATCTCTGTTTTCTCAGAACGGCACAGCAGATGCAGCTTCGATGTTTGCAGATGATATCTACGCTGCGGGTCTCTGCCATGGCCTGGAGCTCGCAGCAGGGGAGTCTCATAATGGAGTAGGTAGGTAAGGCACGTGTTGGAGCACTTAGTACAATTAGCTCACTAGGGATTTTTGGCCAAATGTTTCAACAGTTATGTTTCCAGTAGAAGAACAACATTTGGCAGAAATGCACTGATCAGGCTTTTTCTGGACGATAACGATTTCGACATTGGCCAGTTTGATTTATTTTATAGTAAGAATTTTTGGAAGTAACAGGCAGATTTGTTGATTGGGGTGGTACTTTAGATCTCAACAGAAACTTCAGAACGTCTTTTTATCCAAGTGCGTGTCTCCAAAAAATATATGAAATTGATATTTAACTAAACCAAGTGCATGCAAGTTGATAACTAATGTATTTACAGATTAAATTTGATGCATTTAACACATTTTCCAATGCAAAACCAGCTAATTACAAGCTTTGCCTCATCGATCGGTTTCTTAACGTGTGTCTGACCGCCTTATTCCAGATGGAATCAGCTACTATGTGGTGGCAATGGCCCGGCGCTCCTCTTCAGACCTGTCCTTGCTAGAGATGCATGAGCGCAGCTCCTGCCACCCCGGCGTCCGCACCACGGTGGGCTGGACGGTTCCCATCGGCTACTTGGTTAACACGTCCCAAATCAGCATAGGAGAGCAGTGCAATTTCCCCAAAGGTGAAGCCAAGCGTGACGGCCGCGCGCGGGTGTGTGTTGGTGTACACTGATGCGTGGAAGGTATTTGAGAGGTCCGGAGTCAGGAAGTGGGGGAAGCAGAGAGGTGGGAATGGATGGAGGTGGGATGTGGAAATGTGGGAATGAGATGAAACACTCAAAAACACTCTGAAAGAACAGAGAGGAAGATTTAGTTACCAAGAAAAACTGTGTCCTCATTGTGTATTTTTTTCTTGGACTTTAGTTTAAATGTAATCACATAACATTAAATAAGCAGACATAAGAAAAAAATAATGCAAAAACAACATTTATTAGTGTCTAATTTCAGCTGACTTGTTCTCTGTTTCTCCTGCCAGCGGTGGGGAACTTCTTTGGTTACAGCTGTGTGCCCGGCATTAAGGATCCTCTGCATGATCCCAGAGGCAACAACCCGAAGAACCTCTGTGAGGCTTGCATCGGAGACGAGAACGACAGACACATCTGTGCCAACAATCACAAAGAGAGACATTACGGAGAGGCAGGGGCCCTGAGGTACGACTCCTTCACCAATAGCCGACTAACAACACCTGGAGTCGGGGTATTTGATCATCTATGTCCGATAGATCCACTGGAACCTGGAAAAATGTGCCTGCTGGGAAACAAATAGTCTTGCTCAAAAAGGCAAATCACAAATTAGAGGTACTTGTATAAGAAGGAAGTTTACCCATTGGCTTTGCACAAGCTTTTAACATAAAAGCACTTGTGTTTTATAATATAAGCTATACAATATGGAGAACAAACAAAATCTAAACAGAAAATAAATCAAGAACAGAAGCTATAAAAAGGCTCTGAATAAGAGCATCGATTGAGTCTTTAATTGTCTCTTAAATATCAGTTCTACGCACTTATGTACATTATGAGGCATTTACATTGCACCACATCCAAATACCACCAGTGTCACAATTAATGACACCCCATCTGTTTTACTTTCACAAGGCTGAAGCGTCTAAGCCAGTGGTGCCCAAAGTCGGTCCTCGAGGGCCGGCATCCTCTCCCTGGTTTTTAGCTCACCTGGATCAAACGATGGCTCGTTACAAGGCCTAAGAAGAACTTTGACATGCTGAAAACTGTGCCTGCTAAAACTAGAACATGCAGGATGCCGGCCCTCGAGGACCGACTTTGGTGTGCAACCTTTGACCTTTTGTCTTCAAAGTGTGGCCCCTTGAAATCATTTTGTGCCACTGACTACAGTTCAAGAGTGGTGCAAGTGTTATAGAAAGAAAATAGCAGGTAAAACCGTAGTGAGCAGTACCACTATTTTTCAGCAACTTTTGCTCAGTATCAGACTTTGGCACACCCATTCATGAAACTTTGCAAAAATCTTCAAGTCATTTTGAAGAGTGACCCGTGTTTTGTGGTGATTTCAGCTTGTTGGACTCACTTAGATCATTCTGATTTCTTCATATGCTTTGGATAATTTTCTGGCCAAAAAACACAAGGGTTTGTTAGTTTAGTTCATTCGATTTTTCTTCATAACATCCTCGTATTTCAGGGTTTGTTGGGTTTATTCAGCGAATAGAAACAGGCATGCATCATCCCAGATGCCCCTCCCCATACATTACAGTTAGCATGATGTGGTTTTCTATACACTGAAGTAAAATCCAACTGGATTCTGTTAAGGAAGAATTTTTATATTACTGTTAAATTTAGCAAAACTCTGGCTCTGATACTTCCTTTTGATCCCGGGTTTTCTCGCGTGGCCACGTGCGGGGACAAAAACACAACAATGCGTGTTGACGTCACAGAATTACAGGATTTAATCCAATCAGAAGAAAATATAAGATAGTACAGGAAACTAAAGAAAGACAGATACAAACATTGTTACCTGAGACAAGAAGACAAAGAAATATCAAGGACGTCCTTGGAGAAAGAGCTGGTGCAGAAGTAAAATAAATCAGCTTTTTTCTGAATTGTTTCCCTTGTGCACAAACTTTTATACCTGTAGGTGTGTTTACCTCTTTAATGTATTCAAATAAGGCGTATCTCTACTTGACCAATTGGAAGGCATCTCTGGCCCTTTTAAATTTTAGAAAAAGTCCCGCAGTTTGGTCGCAAGATCAAACACCTTTTGTTAAATAAGGTGTAAGCAGACTCTCCGAATTCATGGTGGTTTATGGCTTTCACAAATCAGTGTGAAAAGCTAGAACTTCCTACTGATTGTTTCCCAACAGACAAAGAGCAGATCAGAAGATCTTGGCAAACAATCTGCTTTAACTACAGTAAAATATATCAATAGGTCAGAATATGTTATAAATTTTAAAACTATAATTATGGCATTTCAATCAAGTCATGATAAATTCTAAAACTAACTTATTTTAAATTTATTTTCTTAACACTATCCGGCCTCCTGTGGCTCTACAGCCATCTGGGCAAAGAGAAACAGATGCAGGAACCTCACAGGTAGCTGTGAAATTCTGGTTTCTCTTCTGCTCTGCCAGGAACAAACCTTTAATACTTTATTTTTAATTCAATGAAAAGTTCTCCAAAAATCCAATTTGTTCTTCTGCACTCAGCATCTCCAAAGTTTAGTCCTGATATCAAACCAAAAGCAATAGATAATAAACAGAAAATAATGAAGTACAATTCCTGTTTCTAATTAGGAATTAGAAACAAATAAGACTTAAGACATTCATTCACCATAAACCTAAGTATTTTCTAATACTAAACAAATCATTTTCATGTGATTCCAATATAGTCAGAAATAATACAATTTCAAATACATTCATCATTAACTAAATTAATTCTAAAACAAGATAATAGAATTTTTAGTCAAAACATGTTATTAATAACTAAGAAAAATGTCTTACGAATTAAATGTTAGTGATTTAAAACATTTTATGTTATATTCAGTTTTTGCACCATGTCAGATGTTGGTTTTAGAAGACTTCTCATCCTGGTTACGTGAACCGACCAAAGTTCCCTTTCTCACAGTAATTCAAGTGATAATGTCCTCCACCTCCCTGCATATGTTAATTTATGACCTCCTGTCTTTAATGATAAGACCCCAGGGGTCTGAGCTGAAGCTCTCCTGCAGATCCTATAGTTCTTCGGGTTTTAAATCACTAACACAAACCTGTTCAAACTTAAGAAATTCGTTCTAAAAGGTTTAAACTGTGTTAAACACTCAAAATAATAATTTTTCTCAACAATTCCTCATAGTCAAAAGTTGTAAGTAAATTATCAGAAGAGTTAAGGGAAATCCACATCTTCATGTTTGTGATGGTAGAACAGAAAAGTCTATTGTTTTAGCGACATGTCTGGACTTGTTGCTTGTTGTAGGTCATAGAGAGAAATGCTTATCACCTCCCCTACTATTCCTACTGAATTTGAGAGCCAAATAAAAGTCTGGTTATGTGTTTCTATAGATTTTTTCCCATAGGTTAAGTGGAGTTAACTGTTTTTCCTCTCTCAGGTGTGTTGCTGAGAACCTCGGTGATGTTGCGTTTGTCAAACACACAACAGTCTTCGACAATTCGGATGGTAAGAGAGAAAAACAATTTCTTGAATGTTCCACAATAGACAAGTAGTGATGAAACACTGCTGGTGGTTGCCCGAATCCAACTGGGCTTGTAGTACCCAAACCAGACACAAGATGTCATTGTAGCACAAAGCATTTCTGCTTTTTAAAACCGTGTGCAATCCAGGATAAATGAGAAAATTTCACTGAAATTCAACGAGGCACATCAATATGTCTCCCTGTGAGATTTATAAAGGCAGAAAGATGGATGAAAAACAGGAATTAAACAAAAAAAAAAGAGAAATGATATCATAACAAACAGATGTCCAAGCATTTTTCTGTCCAGCAATAGCATCCTAATTC
>NC_088851.1:10780257-10792089 GCF_904066995.2 Poecilia reticulata
CTGCTTTAAACAAGGCTTAACGTAAATAAGTCATCTGTGCCAGACTGTGTAGAGCTGCAAACTTCCCCTTTTTTCAATAAATAAAATGATGATGAAGAATAATTCTCCCTTCATTTTGTGTCAACTATCCCGCCAATCCCGATTTGCCTGAAAACAAATTATTCTTCTTGTTTATCACACACACGCACACACCCCCACACACACGCACACACGCACACACACACACACACACACACACACACACACACACACACACACACACATACACACATACACACATACATACATACATACATACATACATACATACATACATACATACATACCAGTGACGTGCGGTCAGGGGAGGCAAGTGAGGCAGAGCCTCACCTGTCATGGAAAAATAATATAAAATCATTTATATTTCTATTTTCACCCTGTTGTTTTGTACTATAAAGTATCTATTTTTTACTTAGCTTAACCAATTTTGATTACTTTTTCTTCAAAATCGCTGGATTTTCGCATTTTCCCATTCAAATGCTCAGAAGCGAAGCCGGTGAGGCAGCAGCGAGCTGAGCCTCACCTGGGATTGCGTAACCTCTGGCTAACTGCACTGGCTGCCATTATATGACAGCATCTTCGTCCTGTCTGTACGCCGGCAATAAAATGGCTAATAAACATTTAATATATGGACTGATTTTGCATAATTTCGCTTATGTAAATAATGTACAGTGTTTTTTGTCACTAACTGCGTGTGTATCGTGTTTTGTGTGCGGAGGAGCGATAAGAAACGGCAGAGAACAGACTGGAGGTGAGGCAGGCAGTTCTCTTGCCTCACCGCTGGGGGCGCTCATGTTCCCAGATATTGTGACTGCACAACTGCAGAGTAAGACACGGTGAGCTAGCCATGGAGCTAGCCACACAGTAAATAAGTAAAGTACAGCGATATATTTGTTTTCTTCTCTCTTCCGACGTCAACATGAAAGACTCATTTCTAAACTTAAACAGTTTTCTAAAGTGGATTTTTAATTGAAGCAGGAGATAATAACTAAAGGAAGACCAACACCGGAGCTGAAAGTTTTACTTCCAGACAGTTTGATTCTCAAACGGAGTAGAAAAGACATGCCGAGGATAAACTTGGCTTTGGATGAACGGATATTCCTGTGCAGAATTAGCGGTGCATGGATTTCATTGACACGTAAAGGTAAGACAGCAATAAGATTTTTTTATTTAAATGTGCGTTTTGTGGGCTACAGTTAATGTTTAAATAATTCAGTAAAGTAGAAGTGGTAGCTAATCTGCCACAGCAATTATTTATTAATAAAACATGAAGCCTAAAACATACAACAACAAACTAAATGTTCTGTTCTGTGTGAAAAATTGTTGAATGTTTTTTGGTATTAAATCCTAAAACTGAAGTGGCATTGTTGTCAGTTGCTATGGCAACGAGTCTGCGTAGCTTGGAGAATACAGATCAATTTGCTGTGGATCATAGCACGAAATTAATACCTACATTTATATGTTTCACTAAGTTAACGCGGCTATGGATGACACGTAAAAGATTAGTCTTTTACGTTATATATATACGTTATTATATTATATTATATTATATATATATAGTGGGGAAAATAAGTATTTAGTCAGTCACCAATTGTGCAAGTTCTCCCACTTAAAAAGATGAGAGAGGCCTGTAATTGACATCATAGGTAGACCTCAACTATGAGAGACAAAATGTGAAAAAAAATTTGAGAAAATCATTTTGTCTGAATTTTAAAGAATTTATTTGCAAATAATGGTGGAAAATAAGTATTTGGTCAATAACAAAATCTCAATACTTTGTTGTATATCCTTTGTTGGCAATGACAGAGGTCAAACGTTTTCTGTAAGTCTTCACAAGGTTGGCACACACTGTTGCTGGTATGTTGGCCCATTCCTCCATGCAGATCTCCTCTAGAGCAGTGATGTTTTGGGGCTGTCGGCGGGCAACACGGACTTTCAACTCCCTCCAAAGGTTTTCGATGGGGTTGAGATCGGGAGACTGGCTAGGCCACTCTTCTCGTCTTCTCGTCTCCTGTCCGCCGCAGTCTTCTCGCCTCCCGCCGCCGCAGTCTTCTCGTCCCCGTCCGCCGCAGTCTTCTCGTCTCCGTCCGCCGCAGTCTTCTCACCTCCTTCCGCCGCAGTCTTCTCGCCTCTGTCCGCCGCAGTCTTCTCGTCTCCGTCCGCCGCAGTCTTCGTCCGCCGCAGTCTTCTCGTCTCTGTCCCCCGCAGTCTTCTCGTCTCCTTCCGCCGCAGTCTTCTCCTCTCCGTTCGCCGCAGTCTTCTCCTCTCCGTCCGCCGCAGTCCTCTTGTCTCTGTCCGCCGCAGTCTTCTCGCCTCTGTCCGCCGCAGTCTTCTCGTCCCCGTCCGCCGCAGTCTTCTCGTCCCCGTCCGCCGCAGTCCTCTTGTCTCTGTCCGCCGCAGTCTTCTTGTCTCTGTCTGCCGCAGTCTTCTCGCCTCCCGCCGCCGCAGTCTTCTCGTCCCCGTCCGCCGCAGTCTTCTTGTCTCTGTCCGCCGCAGTCTTCTCGTCTCCGTCCGCCGCAGTCTTCTCACCTCCTTCCGCCGCAGTCTTCTCGCCTCTGTCCGCCGCAGTCTTCTCGTCTCCGTCCGCCGCAGTCTTCGTCCGCCGCAGTCTTCTCGTCTTCGTCCCCCGCAGTCTTCTCGTCTCCTTCCGCCGCAGTCTTCTCACCTCCTTCCGCCGCAGTCTTCTCGCCTCCCGCCGCCGCAGTCTTCTCGTCCCCGTCCGCCGCAGTCTTCTCGTCTCCGTCCGCCGCAGTCCTCTTATCTCTGTCCGCCGCAGTCTTCTCGTCTCCGTCCGCCGCAGTGTTCGTCCGCCGCAGTCTTCTCGTCTTCGTCCCCCGCAGTCTTCTCGTCTCCTTCCGCCGCAGTCTTCTCACCTCCTTCCGCCGCAGTCATCTCGCCTCCCGCCGCCGCAGTCTTCTCGTCTCCTTCCGCCGCAGTCTTCTCACCTCCTTCCGCCGCAGTCTTCTCGCCTCCCGCCGCCGCAGTCTTCTCGTCCCCGTCCGCCGCAGTCTTCTCCTCTCCGTTCGCCGCAGTCTTCTCCTCTCCGTCCGCCGCAATCTTCTCGTCTTCGTCCCCCGCAGTCTTCTCGTCTCCTTCCGCCACAGTCTTCTCACCTCCTTCCGCCGCAGTCTTC
Organism: Poecilia reticulata; assembly: GCF_904066995.2. Lineage (NCBI taxonomy): Eukaryota > Metazoa > Chordata > Actinopteri > Cyprinodontiformes > Poeciliidae > Poecilia > Poecilia reticulata. The sequence goes on from NC_088851.1 coordinate 10,783,430, forward strand.
TCGCCTCCCGCCGCCGCAGTCTTCTCGTCCCCGTCCGCCGCAATCTTCTTCTCTCTGTCCGGCGCAGTCTTCTCGCCTCTGTCCGCCGCAGTCTTCTCGTCCCCGTCCGCCGCAGTCCTCTTGTCTCTGTCCGCCGCAGTCTTCTCGTCCCCGTCCGCCGCAATCTTCTTCTCTCTGTCCGCCGCAGTCTTCTCGCCTCTGTCCGCCGCAGTCTTCTCGTCCCCATCTGCCGCAGTCCTCTTGTCTCTTTCCGCCGCAGTCTTCTCGTCCCCGTCCGCCGCAGTCTTCTCGTCTTCGTCCGCCGCAGTCTTCTCGTCTCCTTCCGCCGCAGTCTTCTCACCTCCTTCCGCCGCAGTCTTCTCGCCTCCCGCCGCCGCAGTCTTCTCGTCCCCGTCCGCCGCAGTCTTCTCGTCTCCGTCCGCCGCAGTCTTCTCGCCTCCTTCCGCCGCAGTCTTCTCGCCTCTGTCCGCCGCAGTCTTCTCGTCTCCGTCCGCCGCAGTCTTCGTCCGCCGCAGTCTTCTCGTCTCCGTCCGCCGCAGTCTTCGTCCGCCGCAGTCTTCGTCCGCCGCAGTCTTCTCGTCTTCGTCCCCCGCAGTCTTCTCGTCTCCTTCCGCCGCAGTCTTCTCACCTCCTTGCGCCGCAGTCTTCTCGCCTCCCGCCGCCGCAGTCTTCTCGTCCCCGTCCGCCGCAATCTTCTTCTCTCTGTCCGGCACAGTCTTCTCGCCTCTGTCCGCCGCAGTTTTCTCGTCCACGTCCGCCGCAGTCCTCTTGTCTCTGTCCGCCGCAGTCTTCTCGTCCCCGTCCGCCGCAATCTTCTTCTCTCTGTCCGCCGCAGTCTTCTCGCCTCTGTCCGCCGCAGTCTTCTCGTCCCCGTCCGCCGCAGTCCTCTCGCCTCTGTCCGCCGCAGTCTTCTCGTCCCCGTCCGCCGCAGTCCTCTTGTCTCTGTCCGCCGCAGTCTTCTCGTCCCCGTCCGCCGCAATCTTCTTCTCTCTGTCCGCCGCAGTCTTCTCCTCTCCGTCCGCCGCAATCTTCTCGTCTTCGTCCCCCGCAGTCTTCTCGTCTCCTTCCGCCGCAGTCTTCACACCTCCTTCCGCCGCAGTCTTCTCGCCTCCCGCCGCCGCAGTCTTCTCGTCCCCGTCCGCCGCAATCTTCTTCTCTCTGTCCGCCGCAGTCTTCTCGCCTCTGTCCGCCGCAGTCTTCTCGTCCCCGTTCGCCGTAGTCCTCTTGTCTCTGTCCGCCGCAGTCTTCTCGCCTCCCGCCGCCGCAGTCTTCTCGTCCCCGTCCGCCGCAGTCTTCTTGTCTCTGTCCGCCGCAGTCTTCTCGCCTCTGTCCGCCGCAGTCTTCTCGTCCCCGTCCGCCGCAGTCTTCTCGTCCCCGTCCGCCGCAGTCTTCTTGTCTCTGTCCGCCGCAGTCTTCTTGCCCCTTTCCGCCGCAGTCTTCTCGTCCCCGTCCGCCGCAGTCTTCTCGTCCCCGTCCGCCGCAGTCCTCTTGTCTCTGTCCGCCGCTGTCTTCTTGCCTCTGTCCGCCGCAGTCTTCTCGCCTCCCGCCGCCGCAGTCTTCTCGTCCCCGTCCGCCGCAGTCTTCTCGTCCCCGTCCGCCGCAGTCTTCTCGTCTTCGTCCCCCGCAGTCTTCTCGTCTCCTTCCGCCGCAGTCTTCACACCTCCTTCCGCCGCAGTCTTCTCGCCTCCCGCCGCCGCAGTCTTCTCGTCCCCGTCCGCCGCAATCTTCTTCTCTCTGTCCGCCGCAGTCTTCTCGCCTCTGTCCGCCGCAGTCTTCTCGTCCCCGTCCGCCGCAGTCCTCTTGTCTCTGTCCGCCGCAGTCTTCTCGCCTCCCGCCGCCGCAGTCTTCTCGTCCCCGTCCGCCGCAGTCTTCTCGTCTCTGTCCGCCGCAGTCTTCTCGCCTCTGTCCGCCGCAGTCTTCTCGTCCCCGTCCGCCGCAGTCTTCTCGTCCCCGTCCGCCGCAGTCTTCTTGTCTCTGTCCGCCGCAGTCTTCTTGCCCCTTTCCGCCGCAGTCTTCTCGTCCCCGTCCGCCGCAGTCTTCTCGTCCCCGTCCGCCGCAGTCCTCTTGTCTCTGTCCGCCGCTGTCTTCTTGCCTCTGTCCGCCGCAGTCTTCTCGCCTCCCGCCGCCGCAGTCTTCTCGTCCCCGTCCGCCGCAATCTTCTTCTCTCTGTCCGGCACAGTCTTCTCGCCTCTGTCCGCCGCAGTTTTCTCGTCCACGTCCGCCGCAGTCCTCTTGTCTCTGTCCGCCGCAGTCTTCTCGTCCCCGTCCGCCGCAATCTTCTTCTCTCTGTCCGCCGCAGTCTTCTCGCCTCTGTCCGCCGCAGTTTTCTCGTCCCCGTCCGCCGCAGTCCTCTCGCCTCTGTCCGCCGCAGTCTTCTCGTCCCCGTCCGCCGCAGTCCTCTTGTCTCTGTCCGCCGCAGTCTTCTCGTCCCCGTCCGCCGCAATCTTCTTCTCTCTGTCCGCCCCAGTCTTCTCCTCTCCGTCCGCCGCAATCTTCTCGTCTTCGTCCCCCGCAGTCTTCTCGTCTCCTTCCGCCGCAGTCTTCACACCTCCTTCCGCCGCAGTCTTCTCGCCTCCCGCCGCCGCAGTCTTCTCGTCCCCGTCCGCCGCAATCTTCTTCTCTCTGTCCGCCGCAGTCTTCTCGCCTCTGTCCGCCGCAGTCTTCTCGTCCCCGTTCGCCGCAGTCCTCTTGTCTCTGTCCGCCGCAGTCTTCTCGCCTCCCGCCGCCGCAGTCTTCTCGTCCCCGTCCGCCGCAGTCTTCTTGTCTCTGTCCGCCGCAGTCTTCTCGCCTCTGTCCGCCGCAGTCTTCTCGTCCCCGTCCGCCGCAGTCTTCTCGTCCCCGTCCGCCGCAGTCTTCTTGTCTCTGTCCGCCGCAGTCTTCTTGCCCCTTTCCGCCGCAGTCTTCTCGTCCCCGTCCGCCGCAGTCTTCTCGTCCCCGTCCGCCGCAGTCCTCTTGTCTCTGTCCGCCGCTGTCTTCTTGCCTCTGTCCGCCGCAGTCTTCTCGCCTCCCGCCGCCGCAGTCTTCTCGTCCCCGTCCGCCGCAGTCTTCTCGTCCCCGTCCGCCGCAGTCTTCTCGTCTTCGTCCCCCGCAGTCTTCTCGTCTCCGTCCGCCGCAGTCTTCTCACCTCCTTCCGCCGCAGTCTTCTCGTCTCCGTCCGCCGCAGTCTTCGTCCGCCGCAGTCTTCTCGTCTTCGTCCCCCGCAGTCTTCTCGTCTCCTTCCGCCGCAGTCTTCTCACCTCCTTCCGCCGCAGTCTTCTCGCCTCCCGCCGCCGCAGTCTTCTCGTCCCCGTCCGCCGCAGTCTTCTCGTCTCCGTCCGCCGCAGTCCTCTTATCTCTGTCCGCCGCAGTCTTCTCGTCTCCGTCCGCCGCAGTGTTCGTCCGCCGCAGTCTTCTCGTCTTCGTCCCCCGCAGTCTTCTCGTCTCCTTCCGCCGCAGTCTTCTCACCTCCTTCCGCCGCAGTCATCTCGCCTCCCGCCGCCGCAGTCTTCTCGTCTCCTTCCGCCGCAGTCTTCTCACCTCCTTCCGCCGCAGTCTTCTCGCCTCCCGCCGCCGCAGTCTTCTCGTCCCCGTCCGCCGCAATCTTCTTCTCTCTGTCCGGCGCAGTCTTCTCGCCTCTGTCCGCCGCAGTCTTCTCGTCCCCGTCCGCCGCAGTCCTCTTGTCTCTGTCCGCCGCAGTCTTCTCGTCCCCGTCCGCCGCAATCTTCTTCTCTCTGTCCGCCGCAGTCTTCTCGCCTCTGTCCGCCGCAGTCTTCTCGTCCCCATCTGCCGCAGTCCTCTTGTCTCTTTCCGCCGCAGTCTTCTCGTCCCCGTCCGCCGCAGTCTTCTCGTCTTCGTCCGCCGCAGTCTTCTCGTCTCCTTCCGCCGCAGTCTTCTCACCTCCTTCCGCCGCAGTCTTCTCGCCTCCCGCCGCCGCAGTCTTCTCGTCCCCGTCCGCCGCAGTCCTCTCGCCTCTGTCCGCCGCAGTCTTCTCGTCCCCGTCCGCCGCAGTCCTCTTGTCTCTGTCCGCCGCAGTCTTCTCGTCCCCGTCCGCCGCAATCTTCTTCTCTCTGTCCGCCGCAGTCTTCTCCTCTCCGTCCGCCGCAATCTTCTCGTCTTCGTCCCCCGCAGTCTTCTCGTCTCCTTCCGCCGCAGTCTTCACACCTCCTTCCGCCGCAGTCTTCTCGCCTCCCGCCGCCGCAGTCTTCTCGTCCCCGTCCGCCGCAATCTTCTTCTCTCTGTCCGCCGCAGTCTTCTCGCCTCTGTCCGCCGCAGTCTTCTCGTCCCCGTCCGCCGCAGTCCTCTTGTCTCTGTCCGCCGCAGTCTTCTCGCCTCCCGCCGCCGCAGTCTTCTCGTCCCCGTCCGCCGCAGTCTTCTTGTCTCTGTCCGCCGCAGTCTTCTCGCCTCTGTCCGCCGCAGTCTTCTCGTCCCCGTCCGCCGCAGTCTTCTCGTCCCCGTCCGCCGCAGTCTTCTTGTCTCTGTCCGCCGCAGTCTTCTCGCCTCTGTCCGCCGCAGTTTTCTCGTCCACGTCCGCCGCAGTCCTCTTGTCTCTGTCCGCCGCAGTCTTCTCGTCCCCGTCCGCCGCAATCTTCTTCTCTCTGTCCGCCGCAGTCTTCTCGCCTCTGTCCGCCGCAGTCTTCTCGTCCCCGTCCGCCGCAGTCCTCTCGCCTCTGTCCGCCGCAGTCTTCTCGTCCCCGTCCGCCGCAGTCCTCTTGTCTCTGTCCGCCGCAGTCTTCTCGTCCCCGTCCGCCGCAATCTTCTTCTCTCTGTCCGCCGCAGTCTTCTCCTCTCCGTCCGCCGCAATCTTCTCGTCTTCGTCCCCCGCAGTCTTCTCGTCTCCTTCCGCCGCAGTCTTCACACCTCCTTCCGCCGCAGTCTTCTCGCCTCCCGCCGCCGCAGTCTTCTCGTCCCCGTCCGCCGCAATCTTCTTCTCTCTGTCCGCCGCAGTCTTCTCGCCTCTGTCCGCCGCAGTCTTCTCGTCCCCGTCCGCCGCAGTCCTCTTGTCTCTGTCCGCCGCAGTCTTCTCGCCTCCCGCCGCCGCAGTCTTCTCGTCCCCGTCCGCCGCAGTCTTCTTGTCTCTGTCCGCCGCAGTCTTCTCGCCTCTGTCCGCCGCAGTCTTCTCGTCCCCGTCCGCCGCAGTCTTCTCGTCCCCGTCCGCCGCAGTCTTCTTGTCTCTGTCCGCCGCAGTCTTCTTGCCCCTTTCCGCCGCAGTCTTCTCGTCCCCGTCCGCCGCAGTCTTCTCGTCCCCGTCCGCCGCAGTCCTCTTGTCTCTGTCCGCCGCTGTCTTCTTGCCTCTGTCCGCCGCAGTCTTCTCGCCTCCCGCCGCCGCAGTCTTCTCGTCCCCGTCCGCCGCAGTCTTCTCGTCCCCGTCCGCCGCAGTCTTCTCGTCTTCGTCCCCCGCAGTCTTCTCGTCTCCTTCCGCCGCAGTCTTCACACCTCCTTCCGCCGCAGTCTTCTCGCCTCCCGCCGCCGCAGTCTTCTCGTCCCCGTCCGCCGCAGTCTTCTTGTCTCTGTCCGCCGCAGTCTTCTCGCCTCTGTCCGCCGCAGTCTTCTTGTCTCTGTCCGCCGCAGTCTTCTCGCCTCTGTCCGCCGCAGTCTTCTCGTCCCCGTCCGCCGCAGTCTTCTCGTCCCCGTCCGCCGCAGTCTTCTTGTCTCTGTCCGCCGCAGTCTTCTTGCCCCTTTCCGCCGCAGTCTTCTCGTCCCCGTCCGCCGCAGTCTTCTCGTCCCCGTCCGCCGCAGTCCTCTTGTCTCTGTCCGCCGCTGTCTTCTTGCCTCTGTCCGCCGCAGTCTTCTCGCCTCCCGCCGCCGCAGTCTTCTCGTCCCCGTCCGCCGCAATCTTCTTCTCTCTGTCCGGCACAGTCTTCTCGCCTCTGTCCGCCGCAGTTTTCTCGTCCACGTCCGCCGCAGTCCTCTTGTCTCTGTCCGCCGCAGTCTTCTCGTCCCCGTCCGCCGCAATCTTCCTCTCTCTGTCCGCCGCAGTCTTCTCGCCTCTGTCCGCCGCAGTCTTCTCGTCCCCGTCCGCCGCAGTCCTCTCGCCTCTGTCCGCCGCAGTCTTCTCGTCCCCGTCCGCCGCAGTCCTCTTGTCTCTGTCCGCCGCAGTCTTCTCGTCCCCGTCCGCCGCAATCTTCTTCTCTCTGTCCGCCGCAGTCTTCTCCTCTCCGTCCGCCGCAATCTTCTCGTCTTCGTCCCCCGCAGTCTTCTCGTCTCCTTCCGCCGCAGTCTTCACACCTCCTTCCGCCGCAGTCTTCTCGCCTCCCGCCGCCGCAGTCTTCTCGTCCCCGTCCGCCGCAATCTTCTTCTCTCTGTCCGCCGCAGTCTTCTCGCCTCTGTCCGCCGCAGTCTTCTCGTCCCCATTCGCCGCAGTCCTCTTGTCTCTGTCCGCCGCAGTCTTCTCGCCTCCCGCCGCCGCAGTCTTCTCATCCCCGTCCGCCGCAGTCTTCTTGTCTCTGTCCGCCGCAGTCTTCTCGCCTCTGTCCGCCGCAGTCTTCTCGTCCCCGTCCGCCGCAGTCTTCTCGTCCCCGTCCGCCGCAGTCTTCTTGTCTCTGTCCGCCGCAGTCTTCTTGCCCCTTTCCGCCGCAGTCTTCTCGTCCCCGTCCGCCGCAGTCTTCTCGTCCCCGTCCGCCGCAGTCCTCTTGTCTCTGTCCGCCGCTGTCTTCTTGCCTCTGTCCGCCGCAGTCTTCTCGCCTCCCGCCGCCGCAGTCTTCTCGTCCCCGTCCGCCGCAGTATTCTCGTCCCCATCCGCCGCAGTCTTCTTGTCTCTGTCCGCCGCAGTCTTCTCGCCTCCCGCCGCCGCAGTCTTCTCGTCCCCGTCCGCCGCAATCTTCTTCTCTCTGTCCGCCGCAGTCTTCTCGCCTCTGTCCGCCGCAGTCTTCTCGTCCCCGTCCGCCGCAGTGTTCGTCCGCCGCAGTCTTCTCGTCTTCGTCCCCCGCAGTCTTCTCGTCTCCTTCCGCCGCAGTCTTCTCACCTCCTTCCGCCGCAGTCTTCTCGCCTCCCGCCGCCGCAGTCTTCTCGTCCCCGTCCGCCGCAGTCTTCTCGTCTCCGTCCGCCGCAGTCCTCTTATCTCTGTCCGCCGCAGTCTTCTCGTCTCCGTCCGCCGCAGTGTTCGTCCGCCGCAGTCTTCTCGTCTTCGTCCCCCGCAGTCTTCTCGTCTCCTTCCGCCGCAGTCTTCTCACCTCCTTCCGCCGCAGTCATCTCGCCTCCCGCCGCCGCAATCTTCTCGTCTCCTTCCGCCGCAGTCTTCTCACCTCCTTCCGCCGCAGTCTTCTCGCCTCCCGCCGCCGCAGTCTTCTCGTCCCCGTCCGCCGCAGTCTTCTCCTCTCCGTTCGCCGCAGTCTTCTCCTCTCCGTCCGCCGCAATCTTCTCGTCTTCGTCCCCCGCAGTCTTCTCGTCTCCTTCCGCCGCAGTCTTCTCACCTCCTTCCGCCGCAGTCTTCTCGCCTCCCGCCGCCGCAGTCTTCTCGTCCCCGTCCGCCGCAATCTTCTTCTCTCTGTCCGCCGCAGTCTTCTCGCCTCTGTCCGCCGCAGTCTTCTCGTCCCCGTCCGCCGCAGTCCTCTTGTCTCTGTCCGCCGCAGTCTTCTCGCCTCCCGCCGCCGCAGTCTTCTCGTCCCCGTCCGCCGCAGTCTTCTTGTCTCTGTCCGCCGCAGTCTTCTCGCCTCTGTCCGCCGCAGTCTTCTCGTCCCCGTCCGCCGCAGTCTTCTCGTCCCCGTCCGCCGCAGTCTTCTTGTCTCTGTCCGCCGCAGTCTTCTCGCCTCTGTCCGCCGCAGTCTTCTCGTCCACGTCCGCCGCAGTCCTCTTGTCTCTGTCCGCCGCAGTCTTCTCGTCCCGTCCGCCGCAGTCTTCTTCTCTCTGTCCGCCGCAGTCTTCTCGCCTCTGTCCGCCGCAGTCTTCTCGTCCCCGTCCGCCGCAGTCTTCTCGCCTCTGTCCGCCGCAGTCTTCTCGTCCCCGTCCGCCGCAGTCCTCTTGTCTCTGTCCGCCGCAGTCTTCTCGTCCCCGTCCGCCGCAATCTTCTTCTCTCTGTCCGCCGCAGTCTTCTCCTCTCCGTCCGCCGCAATCTTCTCGTCTTCGTCCCCCGCAGTCTTCTCGTCTCCTTCCGCCGCAGTCTTCACACCTCCGTCCGCCGCAGTCTTCTCGCCTCCCTCCGCCGCAGTCTTCTCGTCCCCGTCCGCCGCAGTCTTCTCGTCTCTGTCCGCCGCAGTCTTCTCGTCCCTGTCCGCCGCAGTCTTCTCGCCTCTGTCCGCCGCAGTCTTCTTCGTCCCCCGTTCCGCCGCAGTCTCTCTCTGTCCTCCTGTCCGCCGCAGTCTTCTCGCCTCCCCGTCCGCCGCAGGTCTTCTCGTCCCCGTCCGCCGCCATCTTCTCGTCCCCGCCCGCCGCAGTCTTCTCGCCTCCGTCCGCCGCAGTCTTCTCGTCCCCGTCCGCCGCAGTCTTTCTCGTCCCGTCCGCCGCAGTCTTCTTGTCTCTGTCCGCCGCAGTCTTCTCTTGCCGCGCTTTCCCGCCCCGCAGTCTTCTCGTCCCCGTCCGCCGCAGTCTTCTCGTCCCCGTCCGCCGCAGTCCTTCTTGTCCTCTGTCCCGCCGCATGTCTTCTTGCTCTCTGTCCGCCGCAGTCTTCTTCGGCCTCCCCGCCGCCGCAGTCTTCTCGTCCCCGTCCGCCGCAGTCTTCTCCGCCGCAGTCCCCTTCCGCCGCAGTC
>NC_088851.1:10792289-10804352 GCF_904066995.2 Poecilia reticulata
CACATCTGGTTTGAGGTGATTCTTCTGGAACCTGTTGGAGGAAAAATATCCCAACTTCAGAAGGTGAGCTTTAACTTAGAGCTCTGTGGTTCCTCTTATCAGTATGAGAGTCAGTGTGAGGAGGCGCCATGTTAGGAAGATGAAATGGAAGCTGAAGGATCTTCAGAACAAACAGGTTATGATGCTGGGCTACTGATTATTCCTCTTTCTGGACACAGGATCAATATAACAAGTTTTAAAGCTAAAATTAATGGTTATATGCCAGACATGGAAAAGTGGGATGCACTCTATGCCATGATGTTCAGAATTTAGGTCTCATGGCATCTCAAGGTGTCAACATTGCAGCCAGTGGGCTGAGGGAAATACAGCCTTATTTTGTAGCAATTAAAGAGCTACTCAGCTTTTATAGCTTCGCAAAAAAACATTAGCAGCACTGAAGCTCCAAAGCAATATGGTAAATGAGATGTACAAAGTATTCATAACTTGTAAATTTCAAACTTTTGTGTTGTAGCTGCACATTTTAGTCATTTTTTTAAGGATCTATGTGATAGATCACTTGAAAGGGCTGCATAGGTTTGAAGAGGAAATACATCATTTCCGGAACATGGACATTTTTGTCTATTCTTTGCAAAATAGCTCAACCTCAAATAGAATTGAAGTCATCTGTGAACATGTTATAGGTTTAGCTTTCAGTTAGGTATAAGTCTGCTTTGTCTGGGCCATTCTAACACATGAACATGCTTTGATTTAAACTGTTTTAGGTAATCTCACTGAAAGGACATGATGCTTCCACCGTTATGTTTTACTCCAGGGATGATGTCCTTAATGTGATGTTTAAGAGTAACTTTTCTGCCACATGGTGCTTTTCCTTTAATGACCTGTCTGCTGTGTTCCCTGGTTTTCATTATGCTATTTTTCTCTGATTTTGAACAAACCTCTAAGGCCATCAAATGTATTTATGTTAGAATTAAATAGCAAAAACAAGGATCCTGTTTTAATAAACCAGGGAACTTCTGCTTCCCACAGTTTGGCGCTGACCCAAACATCGGGAAGCACTGGCCTAATTGAAAAAGTGCGTGATTATTTACGTGCTCCAAAACAGCAATCGACCTCTTCTGCAGCTGTATTTAAGACTGGAGCGCAGTGCAGCTCCGAGTTCGGCTGCTGTAATGTGGCGAATTAGCTTCATGTTAGAGACCCCGGCTGACCCCCATTATACAGTCAGGGACACATTTAATTAGCGGCAGCTCACGTGAAACGACAAAATGTATTAATATTAATGGAGGTTTAATTGAGGTCGCTTTGGTCCCCCGTTGAGGCTTTCAACCTCTAAAATGGCTGACGTGTGATAGCGCGAGCAGAGAGAGCCCAGAGCCCAGGCTCGCCATTTCGTATGTGACCCCGGAGAAGATGACAACCATCTCCCATAATTCATCTGAAGATGTCACCTTCCTGACAAATGAACAGGAGCCATGGGCAGTGTGTGTGTGTGTGCGCGCGCGCGCGTGTGTGTGTGATGGTGCTGCAGGCAATTTAGTTATACTTGTGAGGACTCACTGCGACGATTTGGCCCGTCCTCGTAGGGACGCAGCTGACTTTCAAGTTAGTTTACTGTGTGTGTTCAAGCATCTATACGTGGGCTATCCACATGTTCATGTAAATATGAAGGTCATGCCTAGAAGGATAATTAATGTTGCTGCATTTTTTATATATATATATATATATAATTTTAAGTCAAATCTTGGAACTGCTCCCTCTGGAGGATCAACTGTCCAATTTAATTTAGGCTACAGAGCGAGTAAATGGAAACTCAACAGCCATGTCTTTGCACCCTGGGACACAGTCTCCATACCTTTCTTCTTCTCCTTTTTTTTTAAATCAAGACAATGCAACAGGTTGGCAAGGGGCCTGTCATATGTCACCAATCTCCCCCAGAGGGACTGTCTGCAGAACATGTTGAGCAGACTTCAGGAAAGGATTAACAAGAAGATCACAGGTGTTTTTTGTAAAATGATCTGTATTAGTTTCCTGTTTTAAGCAGCCTACAAAGCTCTTGCTACCTTTAACTCTGGGTATTCTCTTTTTTCTCTCTCATGGAAAGCAATCCTGGCCCAGCACTTTGTTTAGCAGGCTTCCTCCTTTGGATGCCCTGAGAGAACCAAGGAATGCACAGGGAGAACATGTAAACTCCATGCAGAAAGACTTCAAGCCGGGATTCAAACCCAGGACCTTCTTGCAGCAAGGCATCATATCTAATATTCCACATTGGTAGCCTAATAGTTAGACATAGCTCTTTATTTAGGTTGAAAACCTAAATCATCATGCTCGTACCCCATCCCTGTTGCGTCCAGTCAATCCAGGGTTGGATGGATCCGTACATGTTTAGCCCAAGACAGCCTGGGTGAGAAAAATCAATTGGATTGTTTTCGACCCAGCAGTTTTTAGAGTGTAGTCAGAGAGCAGAGAGGCATCAGCTTATTGAAAGTAAAGTGAACCATGAGACAGTTAATTTCCACTGTTTGTGCTTCAGAACATACAGACTAAGAAACAATTTATCTAAATCAGTAGTGTGGGATAAGATTGCAGGACCTTCTTTTCCTTTCAAATGCCAATTGTTTGACTTTTGGCATTTAAAGGTCAAATATTAAAAGTATGAGAATTAAATTTGTCTTTATGAGGTTCTCAATGAGATTTTATTCCACTAACCACGACAAAATAACTAGATTTTGTTGTAAATATTAATTTTATTATGCCAGTTTTAATGCTAGCTTTAGCGCATGTTGAACTATTAGACTGATCCTGATTGTTTTGAGTAGGCCTCGATTTAGACTCATAGTTTAATCAATATATAACTTAATCACTAGAACATTTTTCTTAGATATAATGATCCCGATTTGATTAAAATTAGTCTAATCAGTATTTTTTTATATTAGATCACATTCTTAAGAGTCTATAAGTCATATATTCGTCTGAAAGTGTGTTAGTTCATTATAACCAAAGAAATTGAAAACTAATCAGAAAATATTGAGAGTAACAGATGTTTTGGTATTGAAACTGCTCATGTCTGTTTTATAAGAGTTTGAAGATATTATATGAAAGGTGCTAATTTTTATAATCAAAATCTGTTTGATGCACTGGGTCAGAGGAGAGGTCAGGAGAGCCAGTTTGAGGCAGTTTGAAATGAGAAACACAGATAGCGGATAAACTTTGGTCCCACTTTCTTGAGTAAAATGTTTCTGTATGAAAATGAACACATCTATTGTTCGTACCCTGGGAACGTATGCAAGGAAGATAGCTTAGAGAGTGAATAGATTCATCCTTTGGCCTTGGTAACACCTGCATGGTCTCTGAGACCACCTCTAAACAATACGTTAGAACGCATCTGACAGTAGAAACACACCTTGATATAAAAGTAACTGAGCTAAAACAGCTGGTCAGATCACTGGGGTGGAACTGTCTTAAGGCACATCTTCGTATTTTTGTATTTGTTCACAGGTAATTAATGTTACTTTTCCGGCTTGGTATTTGATGGTCATGTTGAGCTGTTGGTGTGATTTTATGCACTTGATTGTTTGAATAAATTCTGGTTGATTGTGAAGTTGAACAGTAACTGTTGTCTTTATGGTTTTTACACACGACATTAACGGACCTGGGCAAACAAGACAACAATGAGCAACATTTAGAAAATACCTCTCTTTCTCAACATTAAAAAACCCCCCAACAACTCACTTTAAGAAATAAACATTGACATAGTATTGATTGAAGCATTATAAATTAACTCCAATACCACAATATGTATAAAAATATAACACAAATATACAAAAGCAAAAATATGTCTTTTAAACATAACTAAAAAAAAAAAATCAACATGCCGTTTACTTTTACATACTACAGACTTTCAAAATGCAATCTAGATATCTTCCTTTATGTTAATAAAATGCAACTACAGATATTAATATTTAATTTTTTCCTTCTCTTTTTAAATAAAAGTGTTTGATTTTTGTTAGTAAATATAGGTAATTTTTAAAATAAACCTTAACATGCTTGCTTAGTGCTGCTTATAGTCTATTCATTCTGGACAGGCAAAGTCTTAGTCGCCTAATCCGGATGTGAGGACCCACCCTCAGCGGATCATGGAAACAGGAAGCTACAGAGCCGGCTTCGGTGAGGATAAATCAGTGGTTTTAAGCGCTCTGCAGCTAAATGTGACTCTATTTAATCTTGTTTCATGCTCTCATAGAGAAGGTGACCAAAGGTGTTTTCACAGAAACAGAAAAATATGGTTTTCCTTTTACGTAGGAGGAGTTAATATTGTTGGCTGTCCGTTTACAACCCAGCAGAAGGTTGGGTTAACTCATTGAGATTTCCTTTCACTCTAGTTATTGCTATACTTGTCTTTAAAACGTCCAGTGTTGTAAAATCTTAACAAGTGGCTTGTTAAATGCAGCAATTAGTTAGCTACTAGTTCTAACGTAACATCTTTTAGGAGCTTGATGATCTTGAAGCTGTGTGCTTATTGGACAGAGCAGCCACGCTGAAGGTGCTTATTGGACGGAGTTCAGGAAGCTTTTTATTTACTTATGATATATCCCTGCAGGTGCACAACATCTTATTCTGCTGATATCTGTCAAAAATGAGTCGTAAACCAGTTATTAACTGGACACGATTTACTTATGTTACCCTCCAAGTAGCTGCCTTACCTTCTGTTTTATAATTCGTCTTTAAGTGAAGTGTTTGGTCTAATGTCCTCTGCTTGCTGCTGGTTTCAACTGTACTGCTCAAAGTAAATTATTAATAGACTCAGGCATTTCCATTACCTCATTTTTTATATTAAGCATAAATTGTTGTGCATAATACTTCATAAATTTTTGCCTCATTAGAAACCAACTCAGACTTGCCTATACAACATATTTTGATGGATAAGGTCACCAAGTTATTCTAAATTACTGTACAAAACATACCTGAACATCTGCAATCACATTGTAAAAGCAGTGATAAAAGCTTGGTGTGTATTTGTATTCGGCCTCCTTTACTCTGATTCTTTTGCATTCTTTTGAGTTTTATTAGGAACCTGTGGTACAATAAAGCGGAGAAGTGTCTTATCTCAATGTTATAAGACTACAGAAGACTGGCAAAATCTAGTGACGCTTAGATTATTGGTTTCTTGCGACCTGTTGAAAGATTCACTTGAAACTGATTGTACTTTATCACTTGCTTTCACTTCTGTTGAATCCAGTAAAGTAGGCCACCTTACTGTTCTGTGAGTCCAGTCCAGTCTTAGTGAGGTTCCACAATATTAAAAAGATTTTTGGTAAATTATACTTTAGTGGCATAAAGTAGAGAGCAATCCAATATGTTTTACATCCTGTGCTAGTGTTGGCTTTTGAGCTTTTTAGATTTTTGGAGCATTACTCCTCCAAACATTCGTCTACTCACTGTGATCCAACAGCTCAAATTGTAGTTGAACGTCAGTTTTTAAATCCATTTTAAATAAGGATCAGATTGTTTGTCACCACTTCTGTTTATTGTCTCTTGTCAGGTACAGACAGGAGGATGTGGCTCCTGTGTGTCCTGCTTCTGTCTCTGCCGTCTCTTGTTTCCAGTGCTGCAGACTCGAAGGCCATCACCACCACCCTTGCAACCAAATGGGCTGATACTCCACTGCTGCTGGAAGCCAGGTACCACACCAAATTGCTGTAGCAGATTTCTTACTGTGTTGTACAAAATTCGCACATAGGTCAGTCAGCATCTGTCCTCTGTTGCCCCTGAGTTTAATCTGCTTGCTTAAAAAAAAAAAAAATAGTAACAAAAACGATTAAGTTGTACACAGTGATGAGAAAAAGTGTTTTCCTCCTTTGTGTTTGTCAAACATGAATATTTCAGCTCAACAAATTTAAGTATTAGAAAAAAATTAGGCACAAAATTCTGAGTTTTAATATAGACATTCATTATGAAAAAATACAAAACTACATGTCCCGCTGTGTCACATCTTTAGAAAGCTGTGTTCAGTTTCTCTAGACATACTCAGGGCTTCTTACTGCCACACCTTCTCGACCACCAAGAAAGCACTTTAGGACTCCACCATAAGAAAGCGACCAAAGTGGCCTGCATGGCGTAGTTCCAACACGAAAAAGATGCATCGTCATCTCAGTTTTCCCAGAAGACATCTTCACGTCCCAAGACCTTTGGGAAAATGCCGATGAGGCTAAAATTTAATTTAACCACTGCATTTTTTATTTACTTGTATTATCAGTGTCTAATATATACATGCATTTGTTTGATGATCTGAAGCATCTATGTTTCACATGTAGAAAAATAATAAATTATAAACGGCGCAACACTTTTTTCTCACCACTGCTTATGGCTGCATCATAAAAATGTCACTTATTGTTTTTGCTTCTTCTTCTTCAGTGAGTTTCTGGCAGAGGAGAGCCAGGACAAGTTCTGGGACTTTGTTGAGGCCAATCAAAACATCGAGGGAGAGCATGATGGTAATGTAGAACTGCTGCAGACGCTGCAGACCATTTTCTCTTTCACTTTCTGTTCTGGGAGCTTCTGAATTTCTGACGGCGTTGCTGCATCTCGGCAGTGTATTGTCAGTGCTTTGGTCGCGTACTTAAAGGAGCCAGAACCAATCTCTGTTAGTAGCAGCTGGGTCACAGCTACTGTGGCAGAAGAGAAGTGGTGATGTGGTTTAATTTTAAAGTGAGAAGACAACTTGGCACGTTGTTAGCTGCTTATGTATGGATTGATATTTTCTGAACCATTCCAGATTTTGTCACACTCAGCCACATGTGTTAATATCGTTTCTTGAGGTTTTATTTGATAGACCAACACAATGTAGAGCATGTGATAGGGAAGGAAACTGATGCATGGTTTTATTTTTGAAAGAGCGAAAAAAATCCTTACGTTGGTGTGATTAACATGATGGAAGACGCAGCTTCAATGGAACAGTCTCACTTGGAAAAGTTTGGCCTGAATCAGTGGTTTGTTTTCTACTCATCCTCTCATCAGCTGTTCCCCAATGCATGCTGGTAGTCAACACCAGTTTTCACTGTGAGGATGGTTTTTAAGGTGACATCATTGTCAGTTTTTCAACTTATGCAGTTCTCCACATGCCAAAAGCCAAAAGCTCAATTTCTGCCATGTTTGCTGAGTTCCCTGCATGATTTGTGGGATTTTTTATGTCTTTCTGTCAGGGAAGACTTTCTTCTTCTTCAATGAAAGCCCGATTTGAGATAGTGTGACTAATAGTTGACTATGGCTGCAACTAGTGATCATTTTAGTGATCAAATATTATATAGATTATTCTGATGAATAATAGGATTAAAAAATTGGCACATTCTGCAGATTTTTCATTTAACCTCTCAAGCCTTTTTTATGCAATATTAGAAATACATTAAAAAATGCAGACAAAGAAATAAATTGATTCCTTCGTTAAATCCAAAACCAAGCATTTTATCTCCTAAAATGAATGCAATAACATAACATTCCTTTAAGGAACATTGGATCATTTGTAGCAATGAATGCATCTGCAGCTAAAAATTACTTCTGACATCAACATGTGAAAAGCTCAGCCCTTTCTGCTGGACTTGGCATCAGTACAGAGCAGAGCTGATCTGATGATTATTTTTCTTGGATTAACTGATTGATAATTGGATTGGAAATTTGCTTAATATGAGTTTTTATTTATTTGTTTTACATAATTTGAACTAGGTAAAGTTAAAACTATCCCAACTGAGAAGTTCTGGGTAGAAGATATTCGCTTTTTTTTTTATCTTGAAAGCAAAGTGTATAATGTTTTTGTACAGCTTAATTACTGTTCTCAGGGTGTTGTTCTTTCAGCAGATGGCCTTTTTTTAAGTCTGTAGACTCCAGTTAATGAATAATCGATTACTGAATTAGTTCCTGCTTGTTTTAGTTTATACTTTCTGTAAAAAATTTGTTTGTACACCATGACATTTTTAATAAAATCCCAGGTGTTATGGTTTTTAAATGAGGCACTGGATGACAAATGAATAGGAATGTCAGACTTTTACTCTGATCACCTGTTACATTGTTGTATGTTTTGTTTTTTTCCCCCACAGACACAGACCAAGCTTACTATGAGCTGATTGTGAAGAAAGCCAGTGCTCTGCTGAGCTCCGTCCAGCTGAACATGCTGAAGTTCGCCCTCTCTCTGAGAGCGTACTCTGCCACAGTTCACTCCTTCCAGCAGGTAACGGGAGGACCTGCTGTTGCCTTAAGGGTATGTGCTTACCTATAAGAGAAGTCAGTATTTGTCATTGTTTTTTTTATTTTCTTATTAGATTGCGTCCACTGAGCATCCTCCCTCTGACTGCTCAGCTTTCATCAGCGTCCATGGAGAGAAGTCCTGCGATCCAGAAAGCTTGGCAACGCTGTTGAAAACTGCGACGGAAAGGTAATGACAGATCTTCACATATAAAAGTGCACATCGTAGTCTTTGAGTCAGTAACATACTGACAAGTCAGGTGATGTTATTATCCCCGTTGCAGACAGAAGCCATACCTTTTCAAAGGTGATCATAGATACCCGGGATCAAATCCAGACACGCCTGTGATCATCCTCTACGCTGAACTCGGGACGAGAGATTTCCAGAAGTTCCACCAAGTCCTAACATCCAAAGTCAACGAAGGGTCGGCAGCTTACGTGCTTCGTCACTACGTGGCTGTAGGTGTTCACACACACACACACAAGCGCTGTTACTCTACTTTTAATATAGTAGATAAATAAAAAAAACATTTATCCACTTACTCAGGTTCTCCGACTAACAGTTTGGGCTCTTTTAAAAAAAATTGTCCTGTTGTCACGCCACAGAAACGTCCCTGAACTATATTCAGTTCTGGTCCGTTACTCGTCACAATTAAACCTCTGCTGGTCACAGATTGAATTTCTCTTTAGTCTCAGAGTGTTTAAAGAGATTTATGTTCAGTCATTTAGAATCTGATCATTCTCTATATACTTTATTTTTGCTGAAACCTTTTTGAAACCAAACTCTTAGAAAATGTTTGACAAATCAATTTAATTCAGTTTTTACCATGAATTTAAACTGCTGTCTTAATCATTGTTAAGAAAATACAGAGAATAGAGTTTAAGTACTAAAATTATTATTTTTTTAGTTCCATCTTAATTTCAGGATTTTTTACTGACTTGTTTCAAATCTAATGAATTGATTTATTTATTGATGGATTAAAAATCTACTCATTTACTTAAACGTCATGGTGCAATGATAGTCATTTTTTTCATTTTTTGTAATTGCGTTAAAACAACAATGCGCCGTTTTGACTGAAAAGTGCGGTACGAATATGTGAAACGGTGGATGTAACTTGTAGTGTTAAAAATGGGCGCTGAGTGGGTAATACAACTAGAGAATCACTTCATAAAGCAGGCCATTTACTATTTGTCCCCACTGCTACAGCAGACAATACCAGATGTCCACATTTGTGAACATATGGCAAAATAATGATTTTAGTGCACTTGTTCTCTCAGTTTTCCTTATTTGACAAAAAAAAAAAAAAACTTGTGGAGTTTAACCAGGCTTCTCATTTACACCTGGGATGAAGTGTTTCTCCAGTTTTTCATGCCAAGTTGAACTTGGATTTCCTCCTTTCTCACATGCAAATGCAGCCGATCCATTTATTTCTCCCTCTGATTATGCTAAATTATTCTCACCATCTGTTTGATATGCATCGAGTCTTTATGCTTAACTAAAAAAGGCCAATTCAGCACCAGTTATTGGACAGTCAATGTGTTCGGTAATGGCTTGTTATCTGTCCTTTAAATCTGTCCCTGAAGTCACAGAGTGTTTGTCTTTGCAGAGGAAATTAGGTGAAATGTTCAACAGGTGAGAGGTTGATGGAGCCTTTTGGAAAGACAAAAACCGGGTCACATATGTCGTCTGGGTGTTTGCATTTGCAACATGAGGTGCAGCCAGGCTTCCTACACAGCCTGTGAATGTCTGGAGTTTTATTTAATTATCTTGAAAATCTAGATAAGTCCCAAAAAATGAAGAGCAGAGAATGGACATTAAGGCTGTCAATGTTAACCCCTTAAAGAATGCGATTAATCTAAAACGTTTAAAGCGTTAATATTACATAATCCAGATTAATCACATTATCTATTTTGACCTTAACATCGCTCTCTCGCAGAGTTTTACTCCGTTCAAAGCAGCTTCACTTTCTTGTACAGTAATCCTGTCAGATACTGTCAAATAAAGTTCACTAGTGCCAAATAAATTCTTAAAAAACAAAACACTGCAATGGACATTTAGATAAAACCAAGGTGGTATGTAGCCTACTGACTGCAACAGTGAATTATCCTCCCAGCGAAGCACAACCAGTTTGGAGTCAACATGTTTTGATTACTGTTGAAATAAAATTACTTCCTTTAGAACTTACTGTAGACGAACAGCTGAGATGTTTGGTATAAAAGATTTGTTTAAACATTTTTTTTTTGAAAATGTGCATTTTTACATTTTAAGCTTAGAAAGTTTAGCACAGTGATTGCCGAAATCGCTAGGGTGTGATCAATCTGACTACATTTTTTTATCAATTGACAGCACCACTTTATATGGACTTTATTCCACGTTGTGCTGGACATCCATCCCTACGTCTAGCTGTCTATTCGCCTGCCGATCTTTCTGTTGTTGGTTTGTCTATCTGTCCATATTTTAAGCTTTGAGGTTTTGACAAATATTTTCCTTAGTAAGCAGTATTTGTATTAACACAAGTGCAGAATTTTGACAGGAAAAAGTGCGGGGACACAGGACAGGGACAATAACTCCCTGAAATAAGTTTTCTTACTTTATATACTAACATCTCCTCCTTTCGTTCCAGAAACCTAATGAAAGCAAAGTGTATCTGTCGGGGTACGGAGTCGAGCTGGCTATTAAAAGCCAGGAGTACAAGGCAAAGGATGACACACAAGTTCAAGGTTTGTACTCTCTAAGGAATTCATTTACAATAAACAGACTCATGCTGCTGGTGTAATCACTGAGGAGTCCTGACATGAATATCTAGTTAATTGATTTTGCTTTCAGGGGCGGAGGTGAACGCCACAGTGATTGGCGAGAACGATCCAGTGGATGAGGTCCAGGGATTCCTTTTTGGCAAACTGAAGTGAGTGTCTCTGTGTTGAGCTGCGATAAATTTTCACAAGCCTGGTCTGGTTCCAACGGCATTAACTCCAGCCAAGCGCTTTTTTTTTTTTTCTTCTCCTTGCTCTTTTTATTCTCCAAACTTAATTCCCTTGAAGCGCTGACCATATCTCTGCTCAGCTAACCTGCAAATAACTAAATCAATCTGTGGTTCCAAGCACTCTTCCTCTTAATTAGAAGTTCAGTTCTACTTTGTAGCTGCATTTTCCTAGATTGTCTCTCTCTCACTCTCTCCCTTGCCAGGACTCTCTATCCAGAGCTCAAAGAACAGCTGAAGGAGTTGAGGAAGCACTTAGTAGAAAGCACCAATGAAATGGCACCGCTAAAGGTCTGGCAAATGCAAGGTGGGTGTCCTCTTCCTTTAACCCATCAGCAGATAATCCTTTTTATTCCTCTGCTGTTTCCTCCTGAACGAATGGCTGCGTAAGCGCAAACACAGGAAACATTTGTCATATGATGAATAAATATCCAGCTGGCTAAAACAAACATCAGAGGTGGTAAAGCAGCCATATTGACTGACTAGCAAATGTTATGCTGTAATCTCACAACTAAGACCTGTAAGCTACTCTACTCACCCTTAAGCCATAAATCGTACAAGTAAGTAAAGGTTATTTATCTTTACTTTGAAAAAAGTAATATTGTAAACCACATGACCTTAAAATGTTCTTAGTTTGTACTAAGACTGCACCACCACATGCTAATATAGTAGAATAGAGATGCCTTTCATTCATTCATTGTAGCTATTGAGGCGTATTGGAGTAGATCAGGCTAGTAGCAGCGCTAGTACTTAATCTAAGATGTGTGACAACTGCTTTATCTTCGGAAATAAGGGTTTCAACTTATGCAATTAAATCAAATAATTTAAGCTCTCAGAGAGGGAAAAGAGA
>NC_088851.1:10804452-10936952 GCF_904066995.2 Poecilia reticulata
CTTTCTCGTCCCCGTCCCCGCAGTCTTCTCGCCTCCCGCCGCAGTCTTCTCGCCTCCCGCCGCCGCAAGTCTCTCGTCCCGTCCACCGCACTTCTCTCGTCCGCCGCAGTCTCCGCCTGTCCGCCGTCTTCTCGTCCCCGTCCGCCGCGTCTTCCTCTGTCCCCGGTCCCCGCCGCCAGTCCTCTTCTCTCTGTCCGCCGCAGTCTTTTCTCCCGCCGCCGCAGTCTTCTCGTCCCCATCCGCCGCAGTCTTCTTGTCTCTGTCCGCCGCAGTCTTCTCGCCTCCCGCCGCCGCAGTCTTCTCGTCCCCGTCCGCCGCAATCTTCTTCTCTCTGTCCGCCGCAGTCTTCTCGCCTCTGTCCGCCGCAGTCTTCTCGTCCCCGTCCGCCGCAGTCCTCTCGCCTCTGTCCGCCGCAGTCTTCTCGTCCCCGTCCGCCGCAGTCCTCTTGTCTCTGTCCGCCGCAGTCTTCTCGTCCCCGTCCGCCGCAGTCTTCTCGTCCCCGTCCGCCGCAGTCCTCTTGTCTCAGTCCGCCGCTGTCTTCTCGCCTCTGTCCGCCGCAGTCTTCTCGCCTCCCGCCGCCGCAGTCTTCTCGTCCCCGTCCGCCGCAGTCTTCTCGCCTCCTTCCGCCGCAGTCTTCTCCTCTCCCGCCGCCGCAGTCTTCTCGTCCCCGTCCGCCGCAATCTTCTTCTCTCTGTCCGCCGCAGTCTTCTCGCCTCTGTCCGCCGCAGTCTTCTCGTCCCCGTCCGCCGCAGTCTTCTCGTCCCCGTCCGCCGCAGTCTTCTCGTCTCTGTCCGCCGCAGTCTTCTCGCCTCTGTCCGCCGCAGTCTTCTCGTCCCCGTCCGCCGCAGTCTTCTCGTCCCCGTCCGCCGCAGTCCTCTTGTCTCTGTCCGCCGCTGTCTTCTCGCCTCTGTCCGCCGCAGTCTTCTCGCCTCCCGCCGCCGCAGTCTTCTCGTCCCCGTCCACCGCAGTCTTCTCGCCTCCCGCCGCCGCAGTCTTCTCGTCCCCGTCCGCCGCAGTCTTCTCGTCCCCGTCCACCGCAATCTTCTTCTCTCTGTCCGCCGCAGTCTTCTCGCCTCTGTCCGCCGCAGTCTTCTCGTCCCCGTCCGCCGCAGTCCTTCTCGCCTCTGTCCGCCGCTGTCTTCTCGCCTCTGTCCGCCGCAGTCTTCTCGCCTCCCCGCCGCCGCAGTCTTCTCTGTCCCCGTCCGCCGCCAGTCTTCTCGTCCCCCATCCGCCGCAGTCTTCTTGTCTCTGTCCGCCGCAGTCTTCTCGCCCCCGCCCGCCGCAGTCTTCTCGTCCCCGTCCGCCGCAATCTTCTTCTCTCTGTCCGCCGCAGTCTTCTCGCCTCTGTCCGCCGCAGTCTTCTCGTTCCCGTCCGCCGCAGTCCTCTCGCCTCTGTCCGCCACAGTCTTCTCGTCCCCGTCCGCCGCAGTCCTCTTGTCTCTGTCCGCCGCAGTCTTCTCGTCCCCGTCCGCCGCAGTCTTCTCGTCCCCGTCCGCCGCAGTCCTCTTGTCTCAGTCCGCCGCTGTCTTCTCGCCTCTGTCCGCCGCAGTCTTCTCGCCTCCCGCCGCCGCAGTCTTCTCGTCCCCGTCCGCCGCAGTCTTCTCGCCTCCTTCCGCCGCAGTCTTCTCGCCTCCCGCCGCCGCAGTCTTCTCGTCCCCGTCCGCCGCAGTCTTCTCCTCTCCGTCCGCCGCAGTCTTCTCGTCTTCGTCCCCCGCAGTCTTCTCGTCTCCTTCCGCCGCAGTCTTCTCGCCTCCTTCCGCCGCAGTCTTCTCGCCTCCCGCCGCCGCAGTCTTCTCGTCCCCGTCCGCCGCAGTCTTCTTCTCTCTGTCCGCCGCAGTCTTCTCGCCTCTGTCCGCCGCAGTCTTCTCGTCCCCGTCTGCCGCAGTCCTCTTGTCTCTGTCCGCCGCAGTCTTCTCGTCCCCGTCCGCCGCAATCTTCTTCTCTCTGTCCGCCGCAGTCTTCTCCTCTCCGTCCGCCGCAATCTTCTCGTCTTCGTCCCCCGCAGTCTTCTCGTCTCCTTCCGCCGCAGTCTTCTCGCCTCCTTCCGCCGCAGTCTTCTCGCCTCCGTCCGCCGCAGTCTTCTCGTCCCGTCCGCCGCAGTCTTCTCGTCCCCGTCCGCCGCAGTCTTCTCGTCTCTGTCCGCCGCAGTCTTCTTGCCTCTGTCCGCCGCAGTCTTCTCGTCCCCGTCCGCCGCAGTCTTCTCGTCCCCGTCCGCCGCAGTCCTCTTGTCTCTGTCCGCCGCTGTCTTCTCGCCTCTGTCCGCCGCAGTCTTCTCGCCTCCCGCCGCCGCAGTCTTCTCGTCCCCGTCCGCCGCAGTCTTCTCGTCCCCGTCCGCCGCAGTCTTCTTGTCTCTGTCCGCCGCAGTCTTCTCGTCCCCGTCCGCCGCAGTCTTCTCGCCTCTGTCCGCCGCAGTCTTCTCGCCTCCCGCCGCCGCAGTCTTCTCGTCCCCGTCCGCCGCAGTCTTCTTGTCTCTGTCCGCCGCAGTCTTCTCGCCTCCCGCCGCCGCAGTCTTCTCGTCCCCGTCCGCCGCAGTCTTCTCGCCTCCTTCCGCCGCAGTCTTCTCGCCTCCCGCCGCCGCAGTCTTCTCGTCCCCGTCCACCGCAGTCTTCTCCTCTCCGTTCGCCGCAGTCTTCTCCTCTCCGTCCGCCGCAATCTTCTCGTCTTCGTCCCCCGCAGTCTTCTCGTCTCCTTCCGCCGCAGTCTTCTCACCTCCTTCCGCCGCAGTCTTCTCCTCTCCCGCCGCCGCAGTCTTCTCGTCCCCGTCCGCCGCAATCTTCTTCTCTCTGTCCGCCGCAGTCTTCTCGCCTCTGTCCGCCGCAGTCTTCTCGTCCCCGTCCGCCGCAGTCCTCTTGTCTCTGTCCGCCGCAGTCTTCTCGTCCCCGTCCGCCGCAATCTTCTTCTCTCTGTCCGCCGCAGTCTTCTCCTCTCCGTCCGCCGCAATCTTCTCGTCTTCGTCCCCCGCAGTCTTCTCGTCTCCTTCCGCCGCAGTCTTCTCACCTCCTTCCGCCGCAGTCTTCTCGCCTCTGTCCGCCGCAATCTTCTCGCCTCCCGCCGCCGCAGTCTTCTCGTCCCCGTCCGCCGCAGTCTTCTCGTCCCCGTCCGCCGCAGTCTTCTCGTCTCCGTCCGCCGCAGTCTTCTCGTCTCTGTCCGCCGCAGTCTTCTCGCCTCTGTCCGCCGCAGTCTTCTCGCCTCCCGCCGCCGCAGTCTTCTCGTCCCCGTCCGCCGCAGTCTTCTCGCCTCCTTCCGCCGCAGTCTTCTCGCCTCCCGCCGCCGCAGTCTTCTCGTCCCCGTCCGCCGCAGTCTTCTCCTCTCCGTCCGCCGCAATCTTCTCGTCTTCGTCCCCCGCAGTCTTCTCGTCTCCTTCCGCCGCAGTCTTCTCACCTCCTTCCGCCGCAGTCTTCTCGCCTCCCGCCGCCGCAGTCTTCTCGTCCCCGTCCGCCGCAATCTTCTTCTCTCTGTCCGCCGCAGTCTTCTCGCCTCTGTCCGCCGCAGTCTTCTCGTCCCCGTCCGCCGCAGTCCTCTTGTCTCTGTCCGCCGCAGTCTTCTCGTCCCCGTCCGCCGCAATCTTCTTCTCTCTGTCCGCCGCAGTCTTCTCCTCTCCGTCCGCCGCAATC
Source organism: Poecilia reticulata (assembly GCF_904066995.2). NCBI lineage: Eukaryota > Metazoa > Chordata > Actinopteri > Cyprinodontiformes > Poeciliidae > Poecilia > Poecilia reticulata. The sequence goes on from NC_088851.1 coordinate 10,808,067, forward strand.
TTCTCGTCTTCGTCCCCCGCAGTCTTCTCGTCTCCTTCCGCCGCAGTCTTCTCACCTCCTTCCGCCGCAGTCTTCTCGCCTCTGTCCGCCGCAGTCTTCTCGTCCCCGTCCGCCGCAGTCTTCTCGTCTCCGTCCGCCGCAGTCTTCTCGTCTCTGTCCGCCGCAGTCTTCTCGCCTCTGTCCGCCGCAGTCTTCTCGTCCCCGTCCGCCGCAGTCTTCTCGTCCCCGTCCGCCGCAGTCCTCTTGTCTCTGTCCGCCGCTGTCTTCTCGCCTCTGTCCGCCGCAGTCTTCTCGCCTCCCGCCGCCGCAGTCTTCTCGTCCCCGTCCGCCGCAGTCTTCTCGTCCCCATCCGCCGCAGTCTTCTCGTCTCTGTCCGCCGCAGTCTTCTCGTCCCCGTCCGCCGCAGTCTTCTCGCCTCTGTCCGCCGCAGTCTTCTCGCCTCCCGCCGCCGCAGTCTTCTCGTCCCCGTCCGCCGCAGTCTTCTCGTCTCTGTCCGCCGCAGTCTTCTCGCCTCCCGCCGCCGCAGTCTTCTCGTCCCCGTCCGCCGCAGTCTTCTCGCCTCCTTCCGCCGCAGTCTTCTCGCCTCCCGCCGCCGCAGTCTTCTCGTCCCCGTCCACCGCAGTCTTCTCCTCTCCGTTCGCCGCAGTCTTCTCCTCTCCGTCCGCCGCAATCTTCTCGTCTTCGTCCCCCGCAGTCTTCTCGTCTCCTTCCGCCGCAGTCTTCTCACCTCCTTCCGCCGCAGTCTTCTCCTCTCCCGCCGCCGCAGTCTTCTCGTCCCCGTCCGCCGCAATCTTCTTCTCTCTGTCCGCCGCAGTCTTCTCGCCTCTGTCCGCCGCAGTCTTCTCGTCCCCGTCCGCCGCAGTCCTCTTGTCTCTGTCCGCCGCAGTCTTCTCGTCCCCGTCCGCCGCAATCTTCTTCTCTCTGTCCGCCGCAGTCTTCTCCTCTCCGTCCGCCGCAATCTTCTCGTCTTCGTCCCCCGCAGTCTTCTCGTCTCCTTCCGCCGCAGTCTTCTCACCTCCTTCCGCCGCAGTCTTCTCGCCTCTGTCCGCCGCAATCTTCTCGCCTCCCGCCGCCGCAGTCTTCTCGTCCCCGTCCGCCGCAGTCTTCTCGTCCCCGTCCGCCGCAGTCTTCTCGTCTCTGTCCGCCGCAGTCTTCTCGCCTCTGTCCGCCGCAGTCTTCTCGTCCCCGTCCGCCGCAGTCTTCTCGTCCCCGTCCGCCGCAGTCCTCTTGTCTCTGTCCGCCGCTGTCTTCTCGCCTCTGTCCGCCGCAGTCTTCTCGCCTCCCGCCGCCGCAGTCTTCTCGTCTTCGTCCCCCGCAGTCTTCTCGTCTCCTTCCGCCGCAGTCTTCTCACCTCCTTCCGCCGCAGTCTTCTCGCCTCTGTCCGCCGCAGTCTTCTCGCCTCCCGCCGCCGCAGTCTTCTCGTCCCCGTCCGCCGCAGTCTTCTCGTCCCCGTCCGCCGCAGTCTTCTCGTCTCTGTCCGCCGCAGTCTTCTCGCCTCTGTCCGCCGCAGTCTTCTCGTCCCCGTCCGCCGCAGTCTTCTCGTCCCCGTCCGCCGCAGTCCTCTTGTCTCTGTCCGCCGCTGTCTTCTCGCCTCTGTCCGCCGCAGTCTTCTCGCCTCCCGCCGCCGCAGTCTTCTCGTCCCCGTCCACCGCAATCTTCTTCTCTCTGTCCGCCGCAGTCTTCTCGCCTCTGTCCGCCGCAGTCTTCTCGTCCCCGTCCGCCGCAGTCCTCTCGCCTCTGTCCGCCGCTGTCTTCTCGCCTCTGTCCGCCGCAGTCTTCTCGCCTCCCGCCGCCGCAGTCTTCTCGTCCCCGTCCGCCGCAGTCTTCTCGTCCCCATCCGCCGCAGTCTTCTTGTCTCTGTCCGCCGCAGTCTTCTCGCCTCCCGCCGCCGCAGTCTTCTCGTCCCCGTCCGCCGCAATCTTCTTCTCTCTGTCCGCCGCAGTCTTCTCGCCTCTGTCCGCCGCAGTCTTCTCGTCCCCGTCCGCCGCAGTCCTCTCGCCTCTGTCCGCCGCAGTCTTCTCGTCCCCGTCCGCCGCAGTCCTCTTGTCTCTGTCCGCCGCAGTCTTCTCGTCCCCGTCCGCCGCAATCTTCTTCTCTCTGTCCGCCGCAGTCTTCTCCTCTCCGTCCGCCGCAATCTTCTCGTCTTCGTCCCCCGCAGTCTTCTCGTCTCCTTCCGCCGCAGTCTTCTCACCTCCTTCCGCCGCAGTCTTCTCGCCTCCCGCCGCCGCAGTCTTCTCGTCCCCGTCCGCCGCAATCTTCTTCTCTCTGTCCGCCGCAGTCTTCTCGCCTCTGTCCGCCGCAGTCTTCTCGTCCCCGTCCGCCGCAGTCCTCTTGTCTCTGTCCGCCGCAGTCTTCTCGTCCCCGTCCGCCGCAATCTTCTTCTCTCTGTCCGCCGCAGTCTTCTCCTCTCCGTCCGCCGCAATCTTCTCGTCTTCGTCCCCCGCAGTCTTCTCGTCTCCTTCCGCCGCAGTCTTCTCGTCTCCGTCCGCCGCAGTCTTCGTCCGCCGCAGTCTTCTCGTCTCCTGCCGCCGCAGTCTTCTCGTCCCCGTCCGCCGCAGTCTTCTCCTCTCCGTTCGCCGCAGTCTTCTCACCTCCTTCCGCCGCAGTCTTCTCGCCTCCCGCCGCCGCAGTCTTCTCGTCCCCGTCCGCCGCAGTCTTCATGTCTCTGTCCGCCGCAGTGTTCTCGCCTCGGTCCGCCGCAGTCTTCTCACCTCCTGCCGCCGCAGTCTTCTCGTCCCCGTCCGCCGCAGTCTTCTCGTCTCTGTCCGCCGCTGTCTTCTCGTCTCTGTCCGCCGCAGTCTTCTCGTCTCCGTCCGCCGCAGTCTTCTCGCCGCAGTCTTCTCGTCTTCGTCCGCCGCAGTCTTCTCGTCTCTGTCCGCCGCAGTCTTCTTGTCTCCTGCCGCCGCAGTCTTCTCGTCCCCGTCCGCCGCAGTCTTCTCCTCTCCGTCCTCCGCAATCTTCTCGTCTTCGTCCCCCGCAGTCTTCTCCAAAATGTGTTCAAAGTTCTTCCAGAGGTGAAATTTGAAGCTCTGTTTCACAGATGACTCTGCCAGGATCCTCACAACACTTTTTTGCCTCTCTGGTTTGACTGGAAGTTGACTGATGATTGGGGAGGATACCAACCAGGGAGTGGTCAGTGGACAGCTCTGCCTGTCTTCACCCAAGAGTCCAAGACATACAGCCACAGATCAGATGGGAAACAACAAAGTCTACCATAGAACTGTGGCCATGGTGTCCTTGTGCTATGAGCACAAATGGACACCTGTATGCTTGAACAAGGTGTACATTATGGACAGTCCATGACGAGCACAAAAGTCACATAACAGTACACTACTCGGGTTTAGATCAGGGTGGCCGATCCTCTCAACCACAAGCCTCCAGGTCTCACTGTGAGTGCCCATGTGAGTGTTGAAATCCCCCAGCAGAACAAGGAAGTCTGTTGGAGGGACACTCTCCAGCACCCCTCCAACAGCTCCACAAAAGGTGCCCAATGTGAACTGCTACTTGTTGGCTTTTCTCCTTGGTAGGAGATTAGCCAACCTACTGCCTTGCTGGCGAAGCCACTTGGAAACACGTGATCTTAAATTTCCGGCATTTCTGCTTTCAGATTGAACTTCCTCAATGGAAACATCCACTTCTTCAACATCATTGCTTTCATGATGATGTGGCTCAATTTGAACATGTTCTGAGCTTTCTTCAGAATCCAATTCTTCTGATGTTGAACACTCAGAAATTCTCTCTAAAGGTGGCACGTAATTCTCCAAATTTAAATATCCCCGGATGGATGATCTCCTAGAGGAAATAACCCTCCTGTAATAATTTTTGAAGAATTCAATGTCATCTTCTGTGAGAATTTCTGAAGAAGATTGTTTTTCTGAAGAATGCTCAGAAACTTCTTCAAAATGTGCCACAACATTATCAGCAGCTGTGTCAGAAGAAGGGATTTCCTTTGAGGCGACGTCCGTATCTGCAGCGTCCATGCCATCAAAATGGTCTGCGTAATTCTGAACTCCGTCTTCTGAGTTTCCATCAACAGAAGAAGCCTCTTCTACCAATGGATCCTCATAGACTGGTTCTAAATTTATCGCATCTTCCTGGCCGTCACAGCTCGTTTCAACGGCCAGGTCCATTTTGTCAAGGGGAACATCGACACTTGTACAGACATCAGTGTCTGCGTCCCCTGGACAAGTTTCCAAATGGAGTCCACAGATGCTTTCCAAAGCCACAGGATCTTCATCAGTAAAAGTTGCCAAACTTGTCAAGACACCCGAAGTGCCACTGACAAGGTTGGCAGAAGCGTCCATGTCACTTTGGTCTTCATCTGCGTCCTCAGGGCTTGTTTCTAAGTCCAGTTCGCATCTGGACACCGTGGCAAGATCCACGGTGTCTTCAGGGGTAAAATCAGGTAAAGGTGTCAATACCCCTGAAGCGGCACTGACAAGGTTGGTGGAAGCGTCCATGTCATCTTTTTCTTCATCTGTGTCCTCAGAGCAAGTGTCCCAATTCATTGCACAGATGGTCTCCAAAGCCACGGCATCTTCAGGGGTGAAACTTGTTAATCTCGTCACAACACCTGAAATGCCACTGGCGATGTTGGCGGAAACGTCCGCGTGGCTTTGGTCCTCTGGAATTAACTCCTCAAACCCAAAATATCTCCACCTAATATTTTCTTCGCGGTCTTCGGCAACTTCTTCTTTATGATGACCAAGAAGTTTCTCCATTCCTTTTGAGGCTAAGTAGCCCAGGCCCCAACCGATTGTTAGCATCATTTTTAAGTTGAAAGGGTGTGAAATTCTCTGTACGTGGATCCTAAGGCAGCTGAAGGGCAAACTGAAAATTCTTGTATTCCAAATGATAATAATAATCTTTTGAACCTTTATGACATCATAGATGAGAACATTGGTGGCATGATGATGTCAAACAACCTGTGTCAGGTTCTTGTTTGTTTTAGTTGCTATGGAAACAAGGAGTACTGTCTACTGTCAATAAAAAAATGCATACGTAGACATCTAAATCCGTGAATGTATGTCAATAAATGTGCATAAATTTAAGTTTTGTATTTGTCCTGTTTTTCAACTCATACATAAGTGTAAAAATCAAAGATTTTACCTATGAAAATACCCATAAACAAACAAATTAGTACAAGTGTTTATAGAGTATTTTTTCAGAAGTTAAACACATCAGTCACATTTAGAAACTGTCTCTAAGCCTCTGCTGGATCTAATTTTTACAGTCAGTGAGGAGGATCTCAGAAATCTCAGAAAAGTTTCTTGGAAATTTGTTAGATTGAAAAGTTGAAAGGTGTTAATTATAACATGTCAAATGACAGAGGGGCTTAAAAACTAACCAAATATTCAGTTTGGTTATTTTTTAAAATTATATATATGTGCACACACACATTTAAAATTTTGCCCCCCCAGAGGTAGTCCTGACCCCCCTTGCCCCCCCCTCAACTTTAAAAGTCTAGCTCCGCCACTGGAAATAAGAGCAAAATATATGCTTTAATAAGAAATAGAAGAATGAGGGCCCGCACCGTGGCAGGCTACGGAGCCTACAGCATGCACATACATACATACATACATGCATGCATGCATGCACGCACGCACGCACGCACGCACGCACGCACACACTCAAGGTTTCACTGGTAAATCAGGGACAAAACCATTATCATCAGTGATCCCAGCAAAAAAAAAACAGACCTCTTTCTAGAGACCCAATACGCCTTCTGGCAGAGCTTCACCTCATTTACAATATTAATCCTATAGTGAAAGCCTCCACATGATGGAGTGGAACCATTTAGCAACGACCAGATACTGTAGATTGAACTGCACTGCAGCAAAATGCTGCAATCACTCTCCTTGGATCTCCTGCTGCTCCCCTTTTTAGCCGTAACGCTACAATAAAATCATGAACAGAACAGCCATGGTGCAGCCCAAGTTCTCAGCTGAGAATAATTAAAGAGTTATAAAAAGTGTAGATTTGCATGCTTTTTTTTATTGCAACAATCTGACATATTAAAGAGGGTGGTAGCTTTAAACAGCAGGACACACAGCTAGAACAAAACACATTTCAACAACAGTAATGGAAAAAGAAAAAACGTTCAGGAAAATCTAAGCAATCCTCAAGCATTTTTCTGGACCAAGGTTATTTTAGTATTATTTTAGGAAACACTAAAATAAGATTAGGAAACGCAAAACGGATTTACAAATGATTGACATGCAGCTATAAAAGACAAACGTTTCCTTTGCAGCAATGAAAACATTCGACAAAGGATACTCATACACCTGAGTGGTCAGTCCATCTCAGTGCTGCACCTCCATTTAGCTCAAAAATTGTGAATTTGAAGAAATCTTAAAACATTCAATGTTTTTGCTAATGCTTACCAACTTTACGCAGGAACGATTGGTCCGATTTAATGTCGTAGCATCCTCTTTCATACAGCGTCTGGAAATATGTGGCATCCATATAAACCTTTCAAGCATATAATGTGTATAACTTTTAGACATTCCCTTTTTATCATACTTTGTTCTCAACAAAACACAATACCTATATGCTAAACATTGTAAGTCAAATTACCTCCAGAAAACACAGAGAATGATTGCATGCTTTGTCACCACTTACACTAAAATGTATTTTATTTATTCAAAATTGGCTGCACCTCTGACAGGTCAGAGTTAGAAACTCAGAATGCACGGCATACACACGGAATGAAAACCTTGTGTGACTTTGCTAGTGTCTTTATTTACGCTGGCACGAGGGACGCCCTGGACGGGACGCCATTTGACCAGAGGTTGTGGGGCGAAAGCGGCACAGAAGAGAGAAATGACAGTGATGGAGGGGGCAAAGATAGAGGAATGACAGGTAATCCATCAGGAGGATGACTGTCATTATTCAATTACCACCCATCCTTAGCTCTCTTGATAGCCGTACACACACACGCTTCTCTACTCTAACACATTTGCAGTGAGAATTTGCAGTGGGTTGCGTGGGGGGGGGATCCTCTTACATGAGGTGGGTGAGTGCTCTGTGGGTGGCGAGGTGAAGCAGGATATGGGACTTGGCTCCAGTTTCTTATACGCTTTTAGTGCAACAGACCCTTAAATCTCTGGTCCTCCTTCCTACATCTCTCATCTCATTCCTTCCCTCTTCCCATTGCCTTTCACATCTAACCCATTCACCATGCTTCCTTCATTCCCTCCCTCGTCTCGTTCCACACAGTTCATTCAGGCTCCTTACCCCTGAGATGATAAGGGACATAGAGAATGATTAGATACCAGTGACACCAGGCTTATCGCTCCACTCCCACACTGCTCTCCAGATCCTTTTGCATTATGAAAACCAAGCAAAGCAAGAAAACACACACACACATACATGCATGTGAGGCTCATGGGATTTGCTATACATGTTTATGGGCTCTGCATTATGGAGCATGTTGCTTCTGTAATGATGCATGTGTGGGTGTGAAGCAATGGAGACAAAGATGTTTATTAATATTATTGGTTCTTGACAATTTGTGTAGTTTTGCGCAAAGTTGTGGATGTAGATTGATAGGTAAAGCTGCTTTTGTACTTCTCTTTAGATCCTTTGAGAATATTTGTTTTGTCTGGAATAAACTTCTTGTCTCGTCAGGAGCTTTGTGGAAATGAGCAATCATTTAGTCACAAAATGAGCAATGAAAGCATCTGTGAATGCTTTGACTTTTAAGCCACGCCCCTTTAGTCCTGCAAACCCAGCTGTGTGCTCTGAAAGCATGTTTAACGCTGAAGAACAGACTGATCTCTCTGATGGCGGATTTCATGTCTGAAAAGGCGTTTTATTACCTTTTGCCTCATTTCCATGCCATGTTAACAAATTTAACTCTGTTATAGCATCTGAACATCGTTTTTATGTTTCTGACATGTGAACCAAACTTTTTAGACCTTCAAACTCATCTTTGGTTTTGGCCAAAATCAAAATCATTAACACTCTTAAAAGGCCAGAATATATTGATAAAACTTATTCACAAACTTACAATATCAATGGATTCTTAAAATTAAATTAAATACTATTGAACATCTTTTCAGTCCCTCCAGGATTTCATGATTCTTTTTGAGATTTTTTGCAATAAAAACCAAAGTGTTTGTGGTAATTAGTTGGAAGTATTTATGATATTTGCGCTTATTTATGGCGGTAAATGTGACTTTTTATTACTCATGGACAAGAATCTGACATCAATTAAGAGTGAGGCAGCTGTTACAAGTAGGAAAGTTTTTTACAATTTTTGCGAAAAATGTGCAATAAACTCCCAATTATTACCACAAAACAGAGCGTGAATTTACACAATAATTCTCAAGAAACTGGAGGGACTGATAGATATAATTTGACAGTAAACGGATAAAAACTGCATTGATTTGTTAACATAATATTTAAGCACACTTAGTGTTTAATCTAGATTTGGCCTCGAGTTTGACACGCATTTTAGACCATAAGCTGGTTCCTCAAAATAATCTTACAAATTGTTGTCAAAGCTAAAATCATTCCCTTGTGATGGCTTCTTTCCTTGAAGCTCTTTAGTTGCATAGAAAGAAGCCTTGTTGTGTTGAAGGACACAGACTGGACTGAACTCTCAGAAACAAAAGTGCAGGTTCTGATCCAGTCACACGGTCTGACCGACCTCTGAAAGCTGCAGCTGCAATGAACAACCGTGGAATAGTTCATTATACGAAGCGATCTATTTTGAGTGAAACTCTGCAACCCTCTGGCGTGTGTTTTAGCCGTCAGCAACATTTTTTTTTCTGGTTTCTGAGTTCAAAGTAAGTAGCTACTCCGGACAGATGCAGGAAGCTCCGATGTTGAAGAGAAATTCCCTAAAGGTGACCTCCCGGCTGGCCGAGCGGCTTTCAAGAGTTATCCCACTGTTGTTGGTGTTTCTAAACGCACGGCGTCTTTCACTATCCCCATCGCTGGAGATGTGATACCAAAACATGAAAAACCCTCCAACATCCAATCAACCTTTTATTTACCTCGTAGAATCATGATCATTTTTAAGTAAAAGTTTTTCTTGTGATCAAATCTTACTACATACATTTTATGAAGATGGGAAGTAAAATTATTAGACCTATATGTTATTAGTCTGTCAAATTGTATTTTTTATCTTCAGAAACGACCCTTATTTTTGCTAACATCCTTTTTTTCCACTTCTAATCATCTGTTAGACTCTCCTTATTGCCTCCCAACCCAACTCCTCTTTATTCTCATCTCCCTTCGGTTCTCTGTCTGGGATTTCTCCCATTTAGCCCATTTAGGGGTTTCATCCTGGTTAATCAGCAAACAGAAGGAGAAGTTGTGAATGAAGTCCTGGATTTTCTGTTACAGTTTCAGCATTGTCTCTGCGTTTGGTTTTAGCAACGGCAGCAGAGGACGCGGATAAAACCCATTCAGTCCATATTGGCCACACTTTCAAATATCCAGCAATTAAAGTCAGAGAAAGAGGAATGTTTAAGAGATTTTTTCACTGGCATTTACCTTCAGGGTGTTTCACTCAGTTCGACACTTCTCCCTTCGCAGTAGAGGATGGTTGTTTATAATGTGGCCAATTTCTGGTGAGATTCACGTCGTTGCAATCGAGCTAACGCATTACATCCGTTACAAACTTTAGTTACTGAAAAAATCAGATCCAATCGTTTAAAACTTCAAGAGTCCACGTCTTTTTACCAGGCTAATCGTCTGTGCTCTCCTCTTCCTTTCTTTCTCTATGCAAACTTCTTTCTCTGCATTTCTTTCCTTCTAATGCTCTTTATCCATCGAATGTATTTCCTTCTTTCTTCTCTTATCCTCATGCTAACCTCGGCCCGCCCACTTTCCCCATCTGTTACTGCATCCTCTCATCTTTTCGCCATCTTTTTTTTAATGTTTATCCACTTTTCCCCCCTAACTTTTGCATTCATCTGTTCCTCTCCTCATCTCCATTTCTCTGTTCCTCTTGATCTTTTTCTTTTCATTGACGTTCTCTCAGAGCCGTATGCAGATCCTTTTGAAGTACACACAACATGTACTAGCAAGTAACAGCGACTTGTTTTAGTCGGAATAAAACTATGTTCATACATGTCAAAAGATTAGGATGATTAGGTCTAACATTAGAGTGCAAGCTGCTAGTTACAATTTTAATTGGATTAAATATTTAAATTTTTAAATGACTCCAGTTGCGTTGCAGGCTATTAGATTTATCTCAGGACAATTAGACGATGAAATTGAATCCAGTATTTTTAGATCTTTTGTTAAATATTTAATCATGTTGAGGCAAAGTATTTGAAGGAAAATAAATTAATAAATTAATAATAATAATAAAAAAAACGGACTTATTAACTGATTTTCATTTTGCAATGCTTCCCCAAATAATGCTGGACTCTTTCACATCTTTTCTGATTACAGCAAAAACTTCTATGCATATTATTTTGAGTTTTTTTTTTAAGATAGAAAAAGAATGAGAGTGAAAACGTGTGAATTAGAAGGAAATAAAAATAAAAACCTAAAAAGTTTGGTGCACATTTGCATTCAGGGCTCTCTACTCTGATATACATAAACAAAACTGATGCAACAAATAGCCTCTTATGTTGCCTAATTAGGACATAGTCCCATCCTGTTTGTATTTTAATCTTGTTATTAATGCAACATTATGGCCTCAGAGAACATTAGTGAATAAACAGCCTACGAAGCACACACTTTAAGGAAAAGTTAAATTGATCCACACTTGCAGTCTCATGCTTTTGTTGTCATTTTCTTGTTTTGATAGTAAAATTGATGCATTTTAGGTCATTCTGAAAATAAACTCTTTCAGAGGCTACAAAAACCAGGGGCTGTCACTTTTGAATCTTCAACCAGACGTACAATGTAGTCGGTTTAGATCAAAGCCTTGCAAAGACCCTGGAAAAAAATGTCCAAAATTTAACCCGGTTAAAAATCTACGCAAAGACTTTCAAATTACCATTCACACACGCACACACACACCCACACGCACACACACGCACACACACGCACACACACACCCACACGCACACACACACACTCTCAGTCCCATCTAGCTAAGCTTGAGGTACTTTTCAAAGAAGAAAGGGAAAAAGGTTGATTCTCCACACCCAGAAATGCGTTGACTCAGAGTCACTGACACGAAAAACTTTTTGGGAGTCGTAAAAAAAAAGCTTTCACTTTCACAACTTTCACAACTCGCTCCTTAATGTTGGTTCCGTCACATAAAATCCCAATACAAATACGCTGAAAAGGAAAAGTTGCACAAATGGATGCTGTATCCATTTAGGACACACACACACACAGTCAGAATAACATTTAACATCTATAGTTTCCTGGAGTTCCCAGTGAGATCCATTAATTCTGTGTCCCTTGTACCTTCAAAGAGTCCTTTCTCCTGCCTCTTACTTCTGTCCATTGCCTACTTTTTCAATTACTTTCCCCTGTGTTCCTTCTACCTGCTCCCTTTTCCATTTGCTTTTCATCTACCTTTCTTTTATTCTTTCCTTGTACTTTTTTCTCTCCCACGTTTTTGTTTTTTTTCCTCGGTGCCTCTGTCCTCCTGCTCCCTGTCCTGGTTCCCTCTGTCTTGCTCTCTCCCAGCCTCTCCTCCGTGGGGCAGCAGCTCTGTAATGTTGTTAGGACATGCTCTCATTAATAACCCACACTCTGAGAGTCTTTGCTAGTGGAGCGTGAATCTCTCATCCGTTTGGGGACGAATAGAGGGTGTTGTGCTGGGTGTGTGTTGGTGAAGGGTGTACGCGTAAAAGCCAAAAAAGTAGAAAAGAAAAGAAATCACTGTCATGTGAGAGAGACATGATGTTTTATGGCATTGCTAAAAGCATGCTGGATCAGTTTGAAGTTTTCCCTATGCAAAATAATATATATATATATTACGTGTTTGAAAACTGCGCGAACCTTGGGCCCGGTGAATCGTTACTTGCGAAAGATGGCCAGAAAAGTTGCGTGCAACAGAGAGAGCATCTTGCAATCCTCCAATTACGTTGTAGGATCTGAGAGAGGGAAGCTCCGCTGCCTCATAAAAGAATCATTTGTGACCGTCCATGTCTGAACCTCATTAAGGAGCCGGGAGACATTTGAAGCAGTGTCACGGATAAACATGAGAGCTCAGGTGAAGGCGGCTGTCCGGCAATTAGCGGCGATGGGGGGAGGGGGAAGGAACTTAAGAGAAGTTAGTGAAAGTAAGTGTGACTTTAACAAGGTCATGTGCGTGAATGTGTGAGCGAATGTTAGATTTATGCTCGGTGTGCCACCTCTGTCTGCTCCTGCACACCGTAACAAGTCGACAGGTGTACGGGCCGGCATCCCGGACAATGACTAATGCAGCGCTAATGGTTGAACTTCCCCCCCCCCTCCCCCCAACATACACACACACACACGCACACACACCCCCACACACGCACACACACACTTGGAAAGAGAGAGGAGGAATGCATTGTACAGTGAGTGTTGTCTAACCTTAGCAGTGCATCGAGCTTTGAAGCCAAAACAAAGAGGAGAAAGAGCAGAGGATGGAGGGAGGGTGATTAAATAGTCTTGTTAGTCCACAGAGTGGTTCAGAACATTAAGAGCTGGGCCATTCATCAGTATAATGCACACACACTCACTATGTATACGCTCATATTGATTGGGCATGTTCGAAATGTCTCTCTGGTCGGCGAGTCTGGGAATTCTCATCGGACAGCGGCCAGCAAAGACACATCCAAAAATTCCCACATGCACACACACACATAAACATAAACCTTTTACTTCCCCAACTCGCTTTCTCTCAAACAGATTAATTTTCCATCACTTACCCCTTCTGTCACGAGTGTGAGCGCTGGCTCATTAAAACTCTCGAAACTCCCTCCCACACCTCCCCCATCAGTCTCTCCCCTCATAAGTGGACAGAGCTCTCCCATTCTACGGAGGCGGAGATGGTAAGTGAGAAAATAAATTACTTACACACACATACTTAGAGACGTGGGCAAGATGAGGGGGTGAAGGCAGTTTGACTGTCAGGAGAGGAGATGAGAGAAGGAAAAGCGAGAGGAGGAGAGACAAAAAAATGGGACAAAATAGGTGGATTGTTAGCAAAGACAAACTAAATGAGGAAGGAGGAGGAAGGATTCGTGCAAATAGGATGAAAAATGAGCAGACAAGGGAGGACAAACGTTAGGAAAATGGAAGGAGGTTTAGGGACGTTAAATAAAAGAGATATAGAAATAGAACCTATGCGGATAAATGCGTAAGATTAATCAATTAATAAATTAAAGTGTGGATAGAAACCAAAGTGGCATGTTTACTGAGAGACTTTCTTCGGTGGGCGATATAGCTCCCCCAGAGCGCCCCGGTGCAGTTTTCTATTGCTTGTTTGCAGGTCCAGTCGATGGGAGTCAGTCTGTAATAAAATCCAGCCATGCATGGATTCATGAAACTGAAACCTGGGACTGTTTACCAAGCAGTCTTTTACTCTGATCTCTAGTTCAAAGCTGAAACACCTAGACTGGTCAAACTCTGGGTTTCTGAAATTTTTATTCTATTTTTAAAAGTGCAAAAGAAAGAAAAAAAGAAGAAAGTTTAATTTTGTTTTTTGCCACTATCAAATGAACTGACACAATCATGAAAATGGCGAAGTACAAATAGAAAAACATTGGACTAGATTATGCCAAACTGTTCCCGCATTCTTAATTCTTGAGTTTTACAACCTACTGGTGAAACCCTTAAGAAAAGAAATGATAAAACAGAATCTGAAAACGCTCCTGCAGGGCGAAGTTCACGCCAGAGATCTGGCAGGACACACATTTTCTCTTTGGAGCTCCCAGTTATCCTCAAATCCGAAGTCCCTTGTTACCACTGTTTAACTTTAATCTTCAGTCTAACGCTTTTAATTATCACAATGATGCGAGTTGTTACCTCTTCGGTGCCGGGGATATTATGATGAATGCCTTCTAAGCAGGCCCAATATTAATATGATCACTGCGTACTTTGGGATAATCCGTCAGCATGCTGCTCATAATAACTCCTGATTGTTGTGAGTTAGTCTCAATGCCACAGCAGCTGGAGGTGCGTTTAAGGACCATTAGTTACGCATTGAGAGGGAGGGGGCGTGAGCGGGACGAGCACAGGAAGGAAAAGGGGATGGAAGCAAACAAAAAAAAAGGGAATGGCGAGAGCAACGAAAGGCAGAGGGGAAAAATAAGTGGGTAAACCAATAAAGACTGCATTTCACACGTTTGCTTCAGTCTTTGTTGATCATTACCATAACAGACAACAAATTAGCGTTTGGTCATCTGGGTATTATGATGCTATAATAACATCTTCAATCAGTTTAATGCAACTACTGTGAGCCAAAAACACAACGTTGTCCTTTGAGGCAACCTTTACATCGGACTAAACCACAGCACAACGTTAAAAATGATCCAGAATATCGAGGATCTCTGCAGGGTGTCTGATAGGTCGTGTCCAATCTGTGTGCGTTCCCCAGAGATGAAATTCATTCTGTGTTAAACATACACACCGCTTTGTGTTATGATTGTTCACTGCAACATTGGCAGCATATTTGGATGTTTACTGCTGCAGGAGAAAAATTCATTACAGATTTTACTTCTTTTGCCAGACTTACTCTCCCCTTTACACTAAAATAATACTGCAGTTTTAGATTTACTAGAGACAGATGCCAGCGTTTCCTGGGATTACTGATCTCAAATTCAGTTTGCTTTTTCTTTTTTTTTTTTTTACATAGCATTGATTGATTGTCAAAAAAAATCCCTGAAAACATTAAAAGTTTAAACTCAGGTCTCCAACTTCTTGGTAAACCTGAAAGTACAGAAAACCCTGAAATTTGAAATCTCCATATTTTATTCTTTTAAATGCTGAGTCCAGTCTTCTTGAGGCTTCTCCATATAATTTACAAAATCATAAAACCGTGACTTTTCGTGGCAAGAATGGAAACGGCTACATTTGTCATGAATCTCCAGTGATTTATTTAAGACTTTCCTTCAACCGATGACCATTCTGCACGTTTAATAGTCAGCATTTGCAAGCCAAGCATAAAATAATGAAACAAGGACATGTAATTATAAGCTTATTCAGCTATTTTCTATATGTTCTTGGCTTACGTGAGACCCAGAATAGCTAAATTAGCTCCAAAAGCCCTTTATGCTCTGTTGAATTTGCAAGGACTATTTGTTTTGACTCCCCCGCATCACCTTAATCTCTTAACTTGCAGAATCGTTTATTTGGAGAGCTGCTTAATAAAGCTGAACTATTTGTGACTCCTGATTACAAGCCCCAGTTCGCTTGTAAATGGGCTGTAAAAGCTAAAGGGAACATTTACTGAAAATGCTTTGAAGCAAACTTTCAAACTGTAGGAGCAACTTCTTAAAAGTGCTTGCGCACTCGTATTATCTCTGATAAAACACTTCATGAAACAAGAGTGGACTTTGGTTCTTTGTGCAAAGTTTGTCCATCGGTGCCACACAGAGTAAAGTTGTTGTGTGCAAGCACAAGAATGTTGCTCGGCAGAAACAAACCCCAAAAGACATCATGCACCCCGGAAAGATTTTTTTATTATTATTTTCGTTCCATAGCAACGCAGCATCCTGCTGTGGCGCATGACGTCAAACGAGCTCCCAGTGCACTTCCTGCTGCAACCTGGGAGCGCGTCACATGCGAGAACCGGAGCATAATGAACAACAGAGTCGACGCCATCTGACACAACTTACATTAATATTATATTAAAACACATTTCCAAAAGACCAGATCAGTGCACGCACTCACACCCATCAACATCAGAGAGTGTAGCTCTCCTCATGAATATTACACCGCTCTCGGCGTTAAGAGCTTTTTTTTTTTGTTTCCTTTCCTCCGACGATGCTGGCAAAACGCTCCTCAGCTGTCGAAGCAGTGTTGGAAGGTCAGAGGAAGGTGTTGGGCTGAACAGAAAGTAACTATCATTTAAGCGTGAGTTGATATGTGTTTAAGATGATGGAGGAATTTCAATTTCTTAGTGTCTGGTCATCATTTTAGCTCAGTGAAGGGCAAAATAAAGTGGATTATGATGTATCAAGCAATGAGTAACCAGGAAAAACAAGAAAACTAAAAACTAAGATCTGTTAAAAAAAAACCATTTATAAAAGCTTGATCATGTTATTGATAAGTAAATCTTAAATTTTTGCAGGTCACCCCAGTTGATATTGTGATTATGACTGTGATTCAATATATATCGTCCAGCTCTGTAATATTTTGTGTATTATTACGTCGTAGCTCACAGAATGACAGACAATGCCCTGCGAAACACAGAAAGTGTCTTTTCCTCAAGTGGTTGTGCTCGATATGTTCACAACCTCTGGAGCAGCAAGGAGCATTTTTAAAATAATAATACAATGATTCCCAACGTTACCACAGTTGGTAATTTTTTCGTGCTTCTTTTGCTCGTCAATGCGAAATGATGCTCCGTGCTTTACACAACAACAAATGACCGGTGAAAAGTTGGTATCTGATTTTAATGATTTGATGTTAAAGGAAAAGATTGAACAGATTCAAGATTCCTGCAACTTTCATTCTATTAAAAAATCCAAAAATAAGCATTTTGAATGATCTTCAAACTTTATCTTTATACTTTCCCACTTTAAACACTTTAGACAAATGTGAAAAACTGTGCGTCATCTTAAATTAACCAAAGTCAATATGTTTATGTTCTTTTTGTTAAGAGAATTTTAGCCAGAGAAGATTTTCTTTCTTTTTTTTTTTTTTTTATAAAATCAGCCACCAGTTACACCTTTGATTTTGTATTATTTACTATCAAGTGGTGACTTGCATTTTAGATCCAGTTTAAACATTTTCTCAGACAGGTGAAAACACTCTTGACACCTAAAACGTGCAATTACTGTAGAAGAGCCTCTAATTAGCACTCTTCTTCTTCTTGTCTTGCAAAACATTCAAATATCTTGAGCTTTTCCACCGCGACAATTTCAGTTTTGGGTGGGAATAGACCAAGACAAAATACTGATGTGAAATATAGAAAATGAAGCTTTCATTCTTTTTAGAAGTAAAATCAGAAAAGTGTGGTATGCATGTTGTATTCACTCCCTCTGTGTCAATTCATTAAAGAAACACTTTTTGTCACAGTATCAAAATCTGCTGTTTTATATAAGCCTTGATTAAACGTATTTCTCTGTTCCTGCCACGCCCCACAGCTGCTCCTGTTCCTGTTAATTACTGATTGCTTTCACCTGTGCTTCTGCCCGTATACAGCCTTTACCCTGCTACTGAAGTTTCCACGCTTCCTGATGTAGTTTTGTTCCAGTTTCCTGCATATATCGTTCAACTCTCTACGATCCTGCGGGTGCTACAATCCCCAGTAGGCTGATATTTTTTAATTCCTCATCGGTTGCATCTTTGATAGATGATAGATGAGGACTTACACGATAACCATTTCTGCTGGAGTCGGACCAAATATGTAGCTTCTGACTACCTTGCACATTTTCAGTTTTGTAAATAAAACTTATTGAACCTTTCCTGGGTTCTGGGTCTAAAATATAGTTTTGCTGCACAAGAAAACACATGGAGCTCTGGTTGTGAATGATTTATTAATTATGCATAGCTGAATCATTCTTAGTTATACATTTACATAGTAATTACTGTGTAAAAGTTTCAAGGCCACTTTGACAAGTATCATAAAGCATCCGAGTGGAGTTTTTAAATTAAAACGCCTCAGGATCATAGAAAAAAAAGGCAAGTTTTAGACATCTCTCATAATAAAGACCTTCTGTAAAGGTGTGAAAGGTGCGTCATGGTAACTATGTAATTATGAAAACGAGTTTGGCAGCTGAATAAATCTAAGAAGTGATTGACAGAATGATTTTTTTTTCCATTGTAGTCGCTCTCTTCTTGCTGAATTCTTTGTCAGCATTAATGATCTGATGATGCAGATCTTCCATGCCTCAGCAATTACTAACTTTTAAATAAACGTTTCAAAATGAAACACCGTTGTCCTCGCAGTTCTCTGAAATATTTGCAAAAACATTTGCATCTCCTCTGAAGGCATCGGCTGGTTTCTTCTCCCCTCCAGCCAGACGTCATCTCTGCTCTTCTGCATGTTCACACACCGCACCGGCGTCCTTGGGCCCGGCGTCCTCTCTGCACCGGCAGCAGAGCATACATTAGGTTCTTCTGGGTTGTCCTTGAACCTCTATGAAGAGCTTTTGTAGAGTTTCCCATCCACCAGCACTGGCTGCTGAATGAAAACGTGGACATAAAAGACTTCCAGCTCTTTATTCATCCGAGGGTGTGCTTTAAAGGCACAAAAGAATCTAATTTACTGTTGAATTGACTTTCAAAATAATAGTTCATTTGAATTGTAAAATTAAAACACAATAGTACTTTCTCCAGGAGTGTGATTTTTACCTAACAGGGAAAGAAATAATAAAAAAATCCTCTACTTCCAGTGGATGATGTATTTGGCTTTTCATACATCTTTAAACTCCATTAGCTTTTGTGGTGGTGAAATCACATTTCATACCATAATTGCAGGTTTTTGTTTTTTTTAGTATATCTCAACCACTTTAACATAACATTTTATGTTGCATATCATAAACCCAGAGCTGAATTTACCTCACACAATAGGAAGTGTAATATCTGTTGTAGTCGTGTGGAGGGAATATATGGTGAAGTCAATTTTTTTTACACTTTTGATATATTTTACATTGTCCTCTGAAGGGAAAACACACAACGATTAAAGCTGCAGTGGGTAACGTTTATAAAAAGTGTTGTTTTGATTTCCCTGTTTGGCTCACATTTTATTGAACCGTTCGAAATCCTAAATTCATCTTTACAAACTGCAACCTCTGAGGGCTCCTGTATATTCATACGAAACAGAAAAACAAATGAAACGCTTTAACTCTAACAAACATAAATCCGTGTTATAATTAGAGACATATTTCCCCTCGTACGAAGCAATCGCAATAAATCGTATGACAACTTTTCCACTAATCCTCTTCATCAGTTGAACAAACTGCGACGTAGAATTAAACGAAAGGGGGGCGAGTCGCCCAATGAGGTTGAGACTAATCTTATTTTACAAGGAAACATAAATCCCCTTGGTGCCTGAATGCTCTTGCACTCATTCCCTGCAGTTTTAAAGGTTAAGAACCCCCTATAAATAAGCGGGGAACCACATTAAGTTTCTGATCAAGAGATGGATAGATGAGGCCCTTGAGCGCCGTTGGAATGTGTCATGTTGCATAAATTCCCCGACTAAACTGACAGCGATTACTCCCTAATTAGTCCGCAGAGACAAAAGAGACGTGACGAGGGTGAACCACTTCTGTCAGTCGTATCGCAGCGGCGCTGTTGTGATGCTCGGAGCCGAAGCCTACTTGTGTCAAAAAAAAAAAGTGACTCATTTGTGTCTATGTGTCTGCTTTACAAAACACAATTTACTCAGTTTTGCTTAATTGACGGCATTTGGTGTCTGATTTTCGTGATTATAGTGTCGTTTTGGGGTTTTTTTATGTAGGGGAAAGCTGTGCTTGGAGAAAATTATGGTTTAACTTATTGGGAGTACTCTACTTCCTTTATATGTGTTTGTGTAGAGGGTAAAGTGACCGTCTGGGTTTTCATGCAGTGGCTTCTAATTAAACATTTAAGTGCTTTTGGGAGTCATGCTATAATGTATTCTTTTTTTCTCTCTTATCCCTCCTGTTGTTTTCAATATTTGGAACCTGAAGAGATGACAGCAATAAATATAATGAAATCTCAACCAAAACATTTTTTTGTTTTCAGGCTTGGCTGCCCACAAACTAATCAAAATTTAGTGAATGTAATTTATTTTTGTTGGGATTTTATGTGACAGACTGTGACACACAGTAATGCAAACAAAATCACACACAGTTTTCAAACGATTAATAAAAAGGAGAAGGAAACTGCTGTAACGTCAGTGACTCAATGTGATCGTAAATCTGCTTATTTGATTGGTTCAACATATATTTCTGTGTATAAATCAGGTTGTTTTTGAGGATATGAAACAGTTTGAGTAAATTGAATTGAAATAAAAATTACATCCAAACAGTGTTGTTCGTTGCTGTTACACCCTCAAAATCAATACTTGCAACACTGCAAGTCATTCTGTTTCCATCCCCGCCATCTTTTTTTGTTGTTGCTATATTTTATATTCAAGCTCAGTCAAATGAAGAGTGTGTGTGAACAGCAATCAACTGGATTTAGGCCTGGACTTTAACTGTTCTCATGTCCAGAATCAACCTGTGTTTACATCCATGCATCTTCCCCGTCATCTTGGACCATCTTCTGTAAAAGAAACATCCTGATAACATGATGCTGCCACCACCCTATGTCTCTACGGGAACGATGCGTTCAGGATGATGATCACTGTTGGTTTTCTGCCACACATGTAACTTTATATACACCAAAAATAAATACATAAAATTATTTTTTTATGCCCCCTTCATGGCTTTCTTTCAGCGTTGGCTTTCCTTTTGCTTCTCTTCCAAAAAGGCAGAATGAATAATCCAACTGAGCTGTGCATCTTTGCAGCTCCTCCATAGGTAATATGGATCTCTTGGCTGCATCTCGGACTAATGCTCTCCATTCATCGTCTGTTGATTTAGGTGGATCATCAAGAGTATGACTGGGTTACAGTGGCAATAAACTCTTTTCACTTATAAATGATGGATTGGACACGAGATGATTAAAGCTGTGGATGTTATTTTATAATCCTCTGATTAAGTTTATCCCTGTTCTGTCAGATGTGTTCGTTGATCAGCATTAAGCATTAATGCGAGCTTAGACAGATCTTTGAAACTGTCTCACAATAACTATACAGTAAGTATATTAAAACAAACACAGGCGGATATTTATTAATTTAGTGAATTTTAAAGGCAGATTTAAAGATACATCGCTGCAAAAGGAGTCAATACAAATTCAAACCATACTTTTCATATATTTTGTTTTTATTTAAAAAAGGTGTAACTGTAACGTCACAAAAAATTAAAACACATTACTTGTTACCTTAAAAGAAAATAACATTTCTATTGTCCAAGTATTTATTTTCAAATTCAGTTACAATTCTGACCATTTTACTTTAACACAATTTTTTTTTCTTTGTCATATTGGAAGTGGTTGAAACCGTCATTAGTATTTTAGATCCATCAAAAGCTGTTAATATTTTATCAAGAAAGTTAAACAGCAGCACGAAAGTGTCCCACTGTTAGAAGAGCTTCATCAGATTATATCTAATCATATGGTGGCGCTTTGTGATAAGGCGTCAAAATTTTATTTCTTTGTCATTTTTTCCATTTGGCCTCAGCACATTGTTGGACTCCGCTTAATCAAATCAGCCCTTAATTAGTTTTTTTTTTCTTTAGCAATCTCCCAAATGCTTTGAGGAGTATCATAATTCAGATTTCAGCTTTGAAAACAAATATATTTTACTAATTAATTGGATTCTAATTTGCTTTCTCATTCATCTGCTGCGATGGATCTGCCTTCTCGGTGTCAGACTGGTAAATGGAGGAAACCCAGGCACGCCGAGCCGAGCCCCTCAGAATCTCATTAATGCGCTCGCTTTCCTACATTTCCTCCGTCTCCCTGGTGGTGCTATCAGAGGAGTGAATCTGTGCATCTTCCCTGCAGCTCTACACGAGCTCCATCTCCTTGCCCCACACTGTCTGGCTCAAAACATGCAACCCACACCGAGGCGTTTCGCTCGCTGTTAGACACTTAGCTGCGGTCAGACGGAAAATCCATACAAAGACTGGGAATAAAAAAAAGAAAAGAAGAAGAAGAAGAAGAAGTGAGAGAATGCCTTTAAACGCAGTGTAGCCCATTTGGTTTTGCAGGATGAAATCCACACGGACTCGCTCAGAAGGATGATGATTATTATCTCTCCTCTCGTTTTCAGGGTCTGGTATGACCTTCTTTGTCCGTGCAACCCGGTGTGCGGCTGCCACCGCTGCCAGGTTGAACTAGCCAGAGGGCACCGGGGGTCCGCAGAGGCCCTGTGATGGATGGTCGGCGCTCATTTATGGAGGAAAAAACTCTGCTCTGTAGAGTGTTTGGTTTTCTGCATGGTACAGTACATGTCTGCGAGAACTGACACAGGTAAAAGAGAGCAGGAGGTGAGGTGGGCCTTTGATTCTGAAGCGTGCCACAACCTTGACCTTGCTTCTGGGCAAAAAGCAGGCCAAACTTTGTGTGTTTATATCTGGAAGAGAAAGAGAGAGAGCAAGAACTCAGCTGACAAGGTCTTAAAGGCCAGAGGATAGTCTAACCTTGGCAGAGAACAGACTGGACACCGGCCAGCCTCATCTTCACCTTAATCCCCACGCCTAATAAATCCTTCACCAGGCCCTGCAGAGACCGCAGCATATTTCACATCATGACCCGATTATTTTTCTAATAAGTTTTCACCATTACACCCCCAAAAGAGCTCGCTGAATAACATCCCAGTGAAAGTTCAAGAGACGCAGCACTTCCTTCTTCTGACTGTGGGTGGCACTATTGAGCCACTGTAGCTTGAGCAGCTGGATCCAGTCATCAATAGTCAGATGAAGGCAGGAAAGAAAAAAAATCCCCCCCCCCCGCTGAACAACAGTGCAATTCACTCATAGTGGGCTCTTGATCCCCAGCTTCCTGCCTTCACCCACCCCGGAGGCTGTGATGGATGTGTTTGCCCGCATAGGTGGTTATGAAATGCTTAACAACGTGACATAGCAACGCATAACAATAACAATTTCACTTCACACCGTTCCTCAAATGCCTCCGCCGTTTAGGCTCTTCGGGTAAAACAAATTAGCAACAAACAGCTACCAAAAGAGAGATTGCATTAACAACATGGAAAATATGAGGATGTAAAAATTAAAGACAGTTTACAGGACAATAAACATGATAAAAAATGAAGCATTTAAAACCTTTTAAGTGGATGCCTTTTATGAAATCTTGATCATTTCCTCTGCAGCTCATACTCAGTTAGATTTGATGGAGAGTGTCGACAGGCTTCGTTTTTCAAGTTTGGCCACAAACTCTCATTCGGATTTGTGTCTGGACTTTGACTGAGCCATTCCAACATGTGAGTATGCTTTGATCTAAACCTCTGAATTTCTGCAATCGTTATGATCTTCTGGATTACTTGGTTGAATGTTATCTGGGTTCTGTGTGTTCCTTGTGTTGTTCAGTTGCTTCGAGTTGTTTGTTGTGGTTCCACTGACCCTCGTTTCAATCGAGGAATTCCTGCGTTACGTTGTAATGTGTAGGTAGTTTTTGATTCACTCCTAGCCATTGTTTTTCCTTGCTTTGCGGCAGCTCCTTCACATTCATTTAATTAGTCCCAAATGTTTCTTTTACAGTAATAATGTGTTTTTATATTCCCCAGATTATTCAAGCCATTGTCAGATCGTCTCGTCGATTAAGATGTTTCTGTTTCAACAGCTTGCTCTTCTCTCTTTAATGTAAATCCTTGGTTTTCTTAATGAAATATCCATAATTTCATCCTGCCTGACACATTTACCTTTTAGTCTCGGATCTTTTGTAGCTCATAGCAGATTATCTTCCAGGATTGTTCTCTATTTATCATCGTTTACCTTCCCATCAGGTCTGACAAACTCCTCAATCTAAGCTGAAGAAAAGCATCTCCACACATGATGCCGCTACCTCTGTGCTTCAGCTGAGACTCTTCTCATGGATTTCTGACCACAATGGCTTTTCGGAGTTAAAAAAAAAAAAAATTAAAGTCAGCTTTATTTTAACAGTGCATTGTATCGAGCTGCACCATTCTATGAAATGCTGCACATTAGTGAATATCAAAGGAACGCGTCGCCTGCTATAATTGTATAGATCCGCCCTGGCGAGGAACACGTATGCATTATTAATAGTCGCATATTACAGTATTCTGCGGGGGAAACGAACAAAGTTCTCCTGCACAGAAGAAATCAGACATGACAAATTTCTTGTTTGTCAAAGAGGCGAGTTCTCAGCGCTGACTAATAAAAGCTGCAGACAGAGCGAGGGAGAGGGAGAGGAAGAGGAAGAGCGGCGAGCTTTCTTTCCAAACAGGCAATTTTCCTTTTGCCTTAACCCTCACCATGACCCTACCTCTAACCTCCACCCTGTCCAATACCACAGACAAAGAGCACATATTTCATGTGTTCAATCATTGTCGCTGACATTATGGCCATTGGCGGGGCTGTCAGCTGTGACTATATACTGGCTAACCCTCAGGTCCCTGCAAACACAGCAACGGCAGCCCCCTCAGCCTCCCACGACGATAGCTGCCTGGGAAATAGAAGTACAGCCGCCCTGTGATCATTCCAGGAGCAATCCTGCCTAACAGCTCTGGGCTTTATGGCTCTGCTGCTTCTGGTGATTCACACTCTGTCATATAGTGCAAGCACAGCTACACCAACGGACAGATTCATGGGCGCATGCCGGCTTGCACATAAACACCTGCTCGCAAACAGACATCGGCAAGGCTCACGTACAGGTAAGCAGACAAACCGGGCGGATTCCTGCTTACGCAGGGGAATACATATCAGTTCTACAGATACAGACTCTGATGCATCAAAGCGTGTTATTATACAACGTGCAGACTACTTTTCATTGCCGGAACAGAAAAGAGTAATGCTTTCTTAACTTGGGTAGCAATAATGTAAGTTTTGCAAAATCGTTGGGAAACAAGTTTCGCCTAGAATAAAAAGCAATGAAGATTAAACAAACGTGAATATGAAAATGTAAATATAGCAGTTTTTTTTCCTGGAGGCTGAAACTAACAGTTTGTCAAGATGAGACAAAACACCAGCTGACTTTTACTGACTATCTGAATTTTAGCCATGCATTCTTTAAACCAGTATATTTGGATTAGCCAGTTATTTGCTGAAAGACTGACAATTATTTCCACTGGAATAGAGGTTGGAGATGGTGCACCACTAACGATCTTCTGCCGGTGAGAGTAAAATCTACAGTATTTCTGGTGAGAGTAGCCACACAGCAAACAGAAAAGTAAACCAGTGTAAAAGTCAATAAAACAGTGTTCATTTCAACCACTATTATCTGTGGTTTTTACACAAATCAGTGATGACGACACTTATGGATTTCCTGTAAAAAATAATGCAAATATGATGATGATGACCTGAAGGTCTGAAGATCACATTTGTCTATGATATTCCAATTTGAGTAGCTTTAAATAAGTAGAGTCCATGTTGGATTTCACACAAAATGTTGGGCCGATTTTCCCAAATACTGCCTTGCAGTGAGAAGGTTTTGGGTTTGATTCTGGGCTGCAGCCTGTCGTAGCGTCTACTTGTTCTGCTTTGGTCCACTCCAGGTGCTTCCTCTCACAAGCTGCTCTGTGATGGACTGACAAGCGGTGCAGGGCGTACCCTTCCTCTCGCTCTCTGGGGATATTCACCAGCTCTCCACAGTCTTAGAAGGTTTAAGCAGCTGCACAAAATGCTGGGATGTCTGCAATAATAGTTAAGAGTGAGAGCTGTCAAACACAGACAGAGGAGAAAAGTGTATCAGAGCAATGTTTTGTCGTGAAGAAGCATGCTGACCAAATTGTTGGGAGTCCAATGCACGGCTTTTGTCAAAAGGGTCGAACTTGTTTACTGGAGTGGCTGGATCTATAAAAAACAAAAGTTACATTAGACTTTGTGGTCAGTCGTGTTTCAGTCAGAAGATCAGTGTAAATGTTGTAAACTCATAACCGGACACTGATGTGTTGAATCAACCCAGGATGGGGTCAGGGCATGTTTGACCCAGCATTGCTCGTTATAACACTTTAACCCACACAGCAAACGCGTCTACTTGTCTCTGTTGTAGTCTAATTCTCTGATGAAACCGCAGGCACTTCACAACATGGAAGCAGTCTTTACTTCCCGATGGTTAACGTCACCCCGCCACCGGCGTAGCATTTCAGTTGCCTGGGTAACCTCACATCGCCTTTAAGACCCCATTAAAATCAGCAGAGATGAAACACCAAAAAACAGATCTAGTAAAATCCCTCTTAACCTTTATCAATCCTCTCCTCCTTCCTCCATCCTTCCATTTTCCGGCTTCACAGACAGCGACTCGAATTTGCCCGCACCCGCTCACCCTCACCAACCCGCTCATTTCCCTCTCTATTTTCTGTGCTCAGAGAGAGCGATACAAGTTCTCACCTCGTTCCACCACCTTCGTAATCCCTTTCCCTTAGCTCAAGCCCTTCCACTTCCCCCACACGTTTCTCCCACATCTCACATTTTCAGTAATACAGTCCCTTCTACCTTGCGGCGATCTCTCCTCTGCCTTTTCATCCCCACCTTCTCCTTCATCTCTAACCCTTCATATGCTCAGAGATGGCGAGGATGGGCCTTCCCTGTCTATCAGCTCCAGCCATGACATTTTATTCCTCTCATCCTCTTCACTATCCCCACCTCATCCACCCTCTTGGCCTCTCCCTTTGTTCTGCGTAAACAGTTGTATATTTTCACTAGAGCACCGCTGATTGAAGTCCAGCCATGACTAGTGCATAGATTACCAGTCACCTCGTTCTGTGGATGAACGGTATCCTTCACTTTTTGTGTCTTGCTGGATGCCACTGAATGATGCATTGTGATCTGCAACATCAAACCCGTGCCGTTGAATTCATACATCTACATTATCCGGCTGCCCTTGGCATGTGTCAGTAGAGAGTGCAGTTTACTGTCTGGTAGTGGGATTACACAGTCTTGCCCCGGCCACTGTCACGTTGATGTACGATGGCAAATTACGGCGATAAAAACCTAACGCTACTACTGTTACCATCCCATCGACTGCTTTTAATGCAAAGCGGGAGGGAGACGGGAAGAGGGAGACGGGAAGAGGGAGAGGGTAGGTGAGATGCATTGCACACTTTCGTGGATATGTTTTTTTGACTTACGAATCATTCAGCCATCTCCATCCCTCCCTTCTGGAGGCCACTACAAGGTAAATTGGATGTATCTACAACTGTCAGAGTGCGGCTGCAGTTTGTGCGCGTGTCCGCTGGGATAATAGGGTAGCTGCTTCAGTGAACTTTCTTCTATCTCTCGGTGCGTTTCTGCCGACAATGTCGGCGAGCAGAGTTTTGTCAGATGCTACGGCTTTGAGCGATGTGCAATTCTCAGCGTAATGACAGCAAAGACTGAAATGACTTTGAAGAGATGGAGGAGAAGGCGAGAGAAGACAGGAACGGGGAAGGCAGTGGTATGAAGATATGAGGACAGGCCGACAGAGATGACAGAAAGTCGAGAGGCTGGGCGAAAATGGAAGGTGAGAGAAACAAGGGAGAGATTACTGAAGATACAGGAACGTAAGCCTAAGAAGACTAGAAGGTGTCGGTGATAAAGGATTACGACTCACAGAGGAGTTTGAAGAGAAGCAGTGCATAGATTACCACTTTAAGCAAGCGGCTACCTCCTTCGGTGTTCTTCCACCAAAAACACATGCTTAAAAACAAAGTTTTAAAGTTCTTGACTGAAATCTAGTCGAACAAGTTGTAGCCTTTTTCCACAGTACAAGTTCAATAATATGAAACTCACTTTCTCATACCTGACTGATCCACTTGAAAAGCCTGTTAACCGACCGATCAGTATAAGCTGCGCTATAAAGATCTTTTCATAGTTTTACCCTCGTCTTTCTGTGTTTAGCTTTGTCCACATCCTGGGCGAAGACGTTGACTGAGACATGGAAGCCGTCGCCTCTGAGTAGTTTGTTTTTCTTTCCTATAGAAGGTACCCCTGGTTAAGAGTTGAATATTTGACAGTTTTTCTCTCCTTGATGAACCCATTAACAGAACTATTACTCTATGGGCTCTCTCTCTCCCTCTCTCTCTCTATGTCTTTCTTTTCTATAGAAAGTACCCCTGGCTCAGTGCCTCATTGTTTAGCAGTGTCTGTTTCCCTTATTTGTGTATTCTTTTTGCTTTTTCTTCCTGGTTTAGAATATTTTTTGCTCAGAGCTATCCGGGTTTTTCTTTCTTGATCGTGTCATGTGAAACCCCCAGCAGGTTGTGTTGTTTTTTAGAGATTGCCTCAAAGTCAATGACTCGGTGCCACCAAATGGGGTTCATTTGGTGGAGTTTTACCAATGGGCATTACATGCTCTGCTGAAGTCGACTGTATTTCATTATAATTGATATCAATTTGCACCGCATCCAAGTAACTGGATGTGAATCTGACTATATGATTGGACTGGAGTAATTTGAACTAATTTGTGCCAAACTAAACACCACATACTTCCCCAAAAAATCAAAATCTAAATCTTGTAAAGTGCCTACTGATATGTTTTATTAACTGTCTAGTTATTTAAATATACGCACTTTAAAATGTTTTCTATGCCTTAAAACATATTACATTGGGTCTTAATGCCACTGTTGACTCCAGAACTTAAAAAAAAAAAGTTCCTGCAGCTCTTTTTCTTTGGCGTCTGTGGTTCAAAATTGCGCTATTCAGTAAATGGTTCAGATTAGCCGGGGGAAAGCATGTCAAATTTTCTCCCTCAGAGGAAGAAAGCCAAGCTCTTTATCTTCATCACCATCTAAATCCAACTTCAAATCAAAGTGCTTTCAGTATTTGAAGTGAAAAGTCAAAACTCTTTTTGCTTTGTCTGTAACAGCAATTTCTTATCCGCAGCTGCATTGTTTGACAAAATTCAGAAAAATATTCAGAAAGCAATATGCGCAATGTTTTTGTTTGTGGCTACTTTTTTCCTGCTGTAAATCGTAAATGACAGTTTTCCATTTTTCTCTCGGCGCTAAAGAATCTAGCAAAAAATCCTGGAGTCTGTGTCAAATGTTGGTGTATAAAAATTGACATAAGTTTCTTTCACACTTATTTTTAATACGGTAAATGTGATGTAATGTAAACATGGGAATGCAAGTTATATGGATTGTAGAAATGCTTAATGCCACCACACTTGCAAATTTGACCAATTTCACAGGGGGTACAAGCCTTAATGAGGGTGGTGAGCAACCAACCATATTTCTTCTTTCACTTAAAATAATTGTTTTCCATCTGTCAATAATATTTTCAATTAAAAGAAGATTCAAAATGTAATGTTTTGGCTAATCACACACCAGTCACTGCTAATGGAATCTATTTGGGTTGGCAAGTCTGTGTTTGAAAAATATTGAAATTGTTTTTTTTTTTTTTAAAGTACACTTTGTCTCAAGCACTATCATTGTAAAAAAAAAAAAGACTTTATGTTGGAAATTCTTGTGTTAAACCATGAATGTGCCTATATGAGCATAGAATTGTCTAAACTTTTCTCATCAGCTTCTTCGTTCTGCTCTTCCTTGGAGACAGTAAAGCGTTTCCCAACCTTATAATCTCTGCTGTGGTTACGCATCTTTCTTAGATGTTATCTTTCGGTTACAGTGGTGATCTGAACACTGTACACAATAGCAAAAGCAAAACATTGATCAGACAGAACAATTCACCCAGTCAACTTCTTCAAGGTTTAATGCTCCATCTGAGCATTAAAGTTCCTCGGGTCACCTGTCAGCACTCGACCTATGAACCATAAGAGACCTGGATGCTCTGAACTCCCAGGCATATTACTTCAAATAATGGTTAAGTCCCATTCCCCGGCCCAAAAGCAGTCACCTGCTTGTCCCTCAGGGAAAACTCAAATCCAACCTCTGCCTCTAATCCAGATTGCTCCAAAGAGGAGAAGAGTTGGAGCCCCTCCTTATGACATTGGTTCCAAAGCATGTATTCAAGATAAGCCTGCCTATCTGTCTTTTCTCCACCTCCAGCACCAACTCTGTTTCCGTCTCCACCAACGAGGCAGAGGACACGGAAATGGCAGACTCAGATAAAGGACTCAGAGAGTGAACTCAGTTTAGATTATTTTATGGTAAAAGAAGACAGTACAAGTAGTTGGTAAAAACAAAAACAAAAAAAAAAAAACATGAGAATGATCAGGTAAAGTACACAATTCAAAAACAGGCTGAAATAATAAATAGAAGCAAAGGATCAAATCAGCAGAGACACGAAAGTTTGTACACAAAAGACTTCCATGAGTACAGAGGCTGGTGAATTGTTACTGTCAAACAGAACACACTGGCATAACTCAGGCAAACTGGGTTTATATGCTATAAGTGCACTTACAAGGGTCAGGAGATGGAAGATAATCAGAGATGACGAAAATTATGAAGTGGAGGTAAAACCCAATCTCAAAATGCAACAGAAAATACGCTCAATAGACTAAAGAATATGAGAACTAAAGATAAACAGGGAGCAGAACTTGACTCAGCAAAGATTAGCATCAGACTGAAATTAGCTTTCTTGGTAGTTTCAGGATCCTGGGATTAAACAGTTGAAAGCTCCACCTCACTCTGACTCCAAATCCATGACTTACTGAATCCTAAAGATCATAAACGCCTATTGAACAAGGCAAAGTTCAGTTTCTCAGCAAGAGTTACCCTACGAGAGGTAAACTTGGGGCTGCATAGCTTCCAACCCTTTCTATAATGGTAAAAATGGAAATTCAAAGATGGTTGGCGAGTTTTGGTGAGTCAATTACAACCACAATTGAATTTTGCTCATGCAGGATCACTCTGTGCTACGGCCAGTGGCCTTGTGTATGTTTTCTTTTCCTTTTTTGTACATCTGCAGCTTCTAATCAAGTTGACTCCACTTGGAAGTGGATGCAGCCCTGCCTTCCTGTGCCACTCCCTGAGGCTTACAGCGATTTGCTCATCAATTGCCAGCTCCACCAATCCCTGAAGAGGCCTCCCCTTTAAAAACCAAGGACTTTCTGGGAGAAGGCGTGGCTGATCCTTTGTTCAGACAGCTTGCCACTTTGTTGGGTGTTTGTTTTTTTTTGACTGCTATAAACTTGATTGCTCTGATAGCTTTTGAAAGCTTGTGTAACTCGCTTTGTCCCTGTGGGGGATTTTTGTATCTTGGCTACAGATTTGTAGTTTGTTTTTGTTTAACCTGTATGGAAAGTCCATTTTTGTTTGGTTAAGATATTTGGTTTACAACCCTGATTGTTTTGTGGATTTTGTTTTATTTAGTACATTTTTGTTGTAAGTCCCTACCTTTTGATTATTGTTAATTTTTACCTTTTTATTTTTTGTCAAAACCCAAACAATAAACTTCTAAATTGTTAAACCTTACCACCTAGGTTTCTTTAATGTTACTTCCCTTTCCCCTGGCCGAGCCGGGTCGTAACACTCTGCATAAAGAAAAGGTACAGACATTATGTTTACGAAATGTTCTGTTCATCTCTCCAGCTAAATGCTGATTTTTACTCTCAATTTATGGATATGCTGTCAAAAAGCTACATTAACAGCTATAAGAGAACCTGTTCAAAACATGCAGCAAAACAAAATTTTAAAGAAACGTACACAAGTAAAACTGAATAAAGAACAAAAGTGCTTTAGTGTTTATAGATTTGTCTCTGTTTACCAATTTTTTCACCTGTGTTTTTAAAATCCTTATATATATTTTTTGTCGTTTAGGGTTGATATTCCAGGCTTTGAGTTCAGGAAGACATTTGACATTTTGCTCCCTCCGTAGGTTTTTCTATCAGACGTAAGCTTATTGTCTGGCCGTGCCACTCCAAAAAGCTAACATTTCCTCCACTCAGAAGCAATAGTTGATAAAATTACATGATTAAACCTAAATATGTCATTAATTTTGGACTTAGCTGTTACTGAAACACAGATTGATATATTAAACATCAACAGCTTGATGACTTTGCAGCAGTGATTTATCTAAACTAACCGGGTGTGAAAGTCTCCCAGTTTCCCCTTTACAGCGGAAAACCTTAAGATTCCTGAAAAGAACTGGCGCGTTTCTGGAAGATTAATATTTACACCAGATTGCACTCCAGGTATTTATCGCTAATATTGTAAGCGCCTCTAAAACAACCCTGACAAAATATTTCTCATTCAAAAGCTTGGGTGTTACTCAATGAAAGCAAACCCGTAATGTGCACACATTCACAGAACAGACCACTTAATGATTCCTTTCCATGGTAATTTGATCTCGGTTCTATTAGCGTTGTAGCTAATTGGTTTATTGTATGTAATGTAATTTCCTCTGCAGCATGTTAAATGCTGGATGCGTCTGTGTGTGGCTTTGCTCTACAGCAGTAAAGACTCTGCTTCTTAATGGTCTTTTTTTAAACTTGCTGGATGTGTGATGGCTCTGTGAGGCAGACAGGTGCTGAATACCAATAAGGAGAGCGGTTTCCATAGGAATGGCTTTATCAGTCCACCGGGCTGCCGGCTCACAAATCAACCTTCTGTCTCGGTGTAATTTCGGTTTTATGAGCTCAGTCGGAATGAAAGTTCAGAAACAATATTGTCTGAGCAATTAGGATGATTTGGATAATAACGAGATTTGAAAAGAGATGGTTTATGAGGATAAT
This sequence comes from Poecilia reticulata, assembly GCF_904066995.2. Lineage (NCBI taxonomy): Eukaryota > Metazoa > Chordata > Actinopteri > Cyprinodontiformes > Poeciliidae > Poecilia > Poecilia reticulata. The sequence goes on from NC_088851.1 coordinate 10,840,467, forward strand.
ATCGCAGATGAAAATTTGGAGTTTGGACTTGTACATGCTCAATACTTAGGCATGACTCACTTTGGTGATTAAGCACAGAGACTTTCAGAAGTATTTAGAAACCTTGCACTTTCTCAGGTTTTGTAACATCACAATCGCAAACTGCAATTTATTTCACTGGGATTCATGAGGGCATGTGTACTAACCCCCTCTTTCTCTGATGTCCCTCAATAAAATCCAGAGCAACAATTCTCAAATAATTAAATGAAACACATCTTCATTTAATAACAGGGTTAGGGGAATTCAAGTATAAGTACAACTATTCTGTGAAGGCCACAGAGACAGACTGAACAAACATTAATGAACAGTCAGTGAAGACAAGCACTGTAGACAAGTCAGAGATAAATTTTTCAAGTTACAATGCAAAATGGCAATCACTGAACATCCCTCAGAGTTCTGCTAATGCCACCGTTAGAGGGTGGAAAGGACGTAACCCTGAGAAACCAGTGATGTTCACCTAAACCGTCAGAAGGACACTGAGCGTAAATACAGCTACATGTTCGCAGGAGTTTCTGCAGAGATCCTCAGATGAGGTGGGAGAATAGGTTGACAAATATTTGTTGCATAAATCTGACTTTGGAAGGAAGTATGGCAAGTCCAATTTTAAATCTTAAATCTTAAGTCCAATTTAAACGTTGCTGCAATCCATTTAGAGGACACATCAAAGAACATACTCTGGTCAAATATGATAAAAATTAAATGTTTTGACCTATATGCAAAACCTCTGTGTGTCACCTACACGGTAAAACACGGTGGTGGCAGCATCATTCTGTTGGGATGCAATATTCAGCAAGGAAGACGACCTGACACAACGAAGGGATGAGTGGAGCTAAAAGCATTGCTACAAGAAACCTAAACATGGCCTAGTTAAAGTCCAGATGTAAATGCAATTGGGTCTCAGCAGCAAGACTTGAAAGTTGCTATTTACAAACACTCTTGATTCAATGCTACTATTTATACCAGGCAAACATTTTGGGCCTCAAATGTGTCAAGCTGGGAGAGACATTCATCCACTTTCACTACAGAATCACATTCAACTTCATTTTGTTTCATCCCTTAAAATCCAAATAAAATAGATTCAGGTTTGTGGCAATTTAACGTGACAATTTGTGTCGAAGCTCAAATGGGTATGAATACTGATGGAGGTCGCTGTATGTCATAAATGATTCCTGGACAAAAATACCCTGCAAAAATGACAGAAAAGCTTCAGTCAATTATTTCCCAGCTTATATTTAGAATTACTCTTTAAAAAAAAAAATTAAATGAGGACCTCTGCATTGGATTTAAACACCAATATATAAGCATGCAGTCAATTTTTTTTATGTAAAGGTGAACTAAAACCACTGGCCCTGAGTGAGGAAAAACACTGTTGACTTAGGAAAGTGTGACATGCAGGTGTCTGTAAAGAGCCGCCCTGAACCAGTGTGCAGTGCTGTTGGCCATGTGGGAGGCTGCTCCAGCAGAGAGATGTGGTGCCTTCGGAAAGTCAACGAAAACCCCCAACACAGAAACTTTATTAAAGACTCGACAGGTGACGGAGGCGCCAGAGAGATCAGCTCCATCGACTCAGTCACACACACACACACACACACACACACACACGCCGCTAACACAAGCATGCAATTCCTCTATCTCTCTGTCTCCCTTCACACTCATTGATTGCTGTCATTCTATAATAACCTCTCTGTCCCAATTCCATCCTCTGACTGCCATCGCCTCTCCTTCCCCTTCCCTATTCTCCTCTGAATTTCCTTGTCTTTCTTCTTTCACATCTCCCTGAGCCACCTCTGTCTATTCTTCCTCTCCACATGCTTTGGTCTTCTGTCACCTTCCCATATCCCTCCTTTCTCCTCTTTGTGATTCTCATCCTCTTAGCTCTACCTTTAAACTTTCTAACCTCCCACTCTTCCTTCATTTTCTCTCTTTTTTTCATGGCCTTTTCTACGATTCCCCCACCCCATCGTCCCCCCACACCTTCCCTCCTTGCCTTCTTCTGCTGTTGCTGTAAAGGTCAGGTTAACTCCATGAATAAGCTGTAGATTTATGATGCTGTCATCTCCCAGGAATCACTGTGACCAGGGCCAAACAAAAACAACACTGCAATAGACCGCAATAGATCGCCCGAGCCCCATTCAGCAAACGCAAGGGTTATTAATGAGGCTATGGGCCAGCGCACCAGAGGTTGAGGGAGTGTTTGAAAAGTGTGTGCTGCCAGCACACACTTTTACTTTTAACCACACAAACAGATGCACAGAAGGGTTTGTGGAGAATGTGCGTGCTCTAAGAAGAGATTATACCCAATGAGTTTGTCATTGGGGTTCCTCTAAATTATGCTCATAGTTATACAGAAAGCCAAAACATGATAAATAAGGGTGATCTAAGAATAAACACAAGTTAAGTGCAAACATAATATACATTAAAACCATTTTACTCAGGTGGACCAACAGAAGTGTCTCCAGGATCTTTATGATGTGCAATGATTATTTATTTTTTTAAGCTGTCATGTACTCTGGAAAGGTTCCCAGGGACTTTGAAAAAGAAACTTTTTAAGTGACAATGGTGATACGTTTTTATTTTTTTAATAAATGTTGACGTGATTACCCAAGGGATACAATGGACAAATTAAAAAATATGTGTATTGTCAAAGCGAACTGATAAAAAAGAGAAAAAGAAAACAAAATGTCAACACCAATAGCATAATTTGAACAATGTAATAGTAATACAACCAGTTAACCAGTCCTCTATTATACATGAAATTTATTTTTCTTTTCTTTTTTTTTTTTGCTCTCGTCAAAAATGATTATGCTGGGAAGGGAGTTTAACTTTAGGACAGTGTCAAGCACCAGTATTTTGCAAGGATAATATTTTAAATTATAGATCATAGCATCCTTGTGAGGTCCATGCTGCTTCGTTTGTATCGACGCCGGGGAGTGGCCCCCCACCTGGTCCTCATTGTACAGCCTGTGGGCAACACACAAAACACATGAAATATGAAATCAGGTGCTTGACTTTAACAGGTGCAGGCTCAGCTTTAACAGTTTGTTTCACTGGAAATGTTACAAATTGTTTTTTTTCCATAAGATGGTAGTTGTCAGGTTTGTAGTAATCATACATGAATACATACTGTTCACTAAAGCAAAAAAAAAAAAATCCTTGAAATGATTGACTAAAGGAGTAAATGGTTAAATCATGAAAGTGAAATACAAAGTGATCTGCATGAAGTTATAGTAATATTTCAATTGACCTAAATCAGTTAATCCCATAATCAAAATCTTTATCACACTCAATAAATAAATAAATATGGTTAACAGTACAAGAATAAAAATTAACTATTCAGAGACTTGAATGTATAAGGAAAGTTGTTTTTGGCCTAATTCTTATCTATTTCTCTTTTAAAGCATATTTGTATTGATTTTAAGCACAATACAAACAATGCATAACATTATAGCCAAACAAAGCAGTTAAACATTTTATTTGTGCGTCTATAAGCAAATAATTAAAATATTCTCATTCCACCAATGTACAGGATCCTGTGTGCTCGTGTGTGTGTGTGTTGTTTGTAATACCTTGTGATGACCATTTTCCTGACACATGCTACGTTGTGGGGACCCTGCTCCTTGTGGGCACTGAAGCCTGGTCCCCACAAGGGGAAACGCTGTTTTGGGATCAGGGGTTAGATTTAGGACTAAGATATGAATTGAGTTTTGGTTAGTTAGGATAAGGGTACGGTTTAGGCTGTAGAAATGAATGAAAGTCGATGGAAAGTCCCCACAAAGATAGCCATGAAAACGTGTGTGTGTGTGTGTCATGGGAGTTTTTTCTCCCATGACTCCCTGCCCACCAGAGCTCTGCTGTGAGGCCCACCTGATGGTAATCTCCTAATCTAGCTATTGGGAATACAAGGAGCTGCAAAATATCTCATCTTTGCCTTATTATCTACCAAAGCGAAGCCCAAATTTTCCTTGCGTCTCTCCTCGTCTATGGGGATCCTAAAGCTTCCTTACTTTCTGAGTCACCTCACGTTTTCTCTACTCCCAAGTTGAATATTCTTCTCCGGTCCTGAACTCCTCCATTCCAAGCTTACAAGACCGATCTCTGAAAAAATACTTACTCTCCCGTCCGCAGTTTCATTCCCCATCTGCCACCGTCAGCCTGTCCCTCCTCCAATGCTCTGCTCCCTCCTTCTGGACTCGGACTTACACTCACCAGTCTCATCCTCAGACTCACCCTCTGGACTGAATCTTTTTTCCATTGCATTATCCCTAAGAACTGTCAATTTCCCTCCTCTTGTTAACTCATCGTCTGTGCCCATATCCCTTCTGGTAATTAACTCGCACTCCAGAAACCGTCAGTGGGCAGTATCTACCTGGATCTTCCCGATGTGTGAATAGTATTAAACCCAAGACATAATTAAACAAAACAGAAAGCGTGTGGCAGGGGTACAGTGCGAGCCCCACATACGGAGGCCTCAGTCTTCGATGTGGCCATCACACTGTGCCCAAACATTTCACCGAGAAAATGTTTGACACTGAAAAGGATGGATATGACAACTGAGGCAGGAACCTAGCACCAATTTGAGTTAAACAGGGTTTATTACAAAACTGTACGGTTTTCTAAATAAGCAAAATAAAAGTATCAACCTTACAAGCATCACTAAGTTTAATTTAAAACGGTGTTTTTCAACACTGGTCCTCACTCCTCTGCTTCAGCGCGCATGATTTCAATTGATGACAGATAAACACAGTTTTGTTGTCATCTAAATGGGGGCATGTTGAAGCAGGGAAACATTTAAAACATGCAGGCCAGTGTAACCAGGGTTGGGAAACTGATCTAAGAGACACGTTCATTATAAGTTGGATTAGTTGTCTTCCATTAACTCTATGACTTTACGAGGTCATTTGGTAAAACCTGGAAAAACTATAAATACCAGAACATTAGCACAAAATGAACATCTCAAACCTCAGTGCTGCCTTTCTCAGCAAGCTACACATTGAGTAAAAGCTGATGCTAACCAATTTATTTTGGCCTCAAATGCCAGAGCTTTTGAGGGTAGGACTGAAAATAAATTGTATAAACGGTGTGTTGTATGTGTAACCTTGCATGCCTCCTTTTATGTCTGCAAAGTCTGAAATATATTTATGGAAACACAAACGGCAAAAAACAAATGGTAATGATAAACATCAAGGATGAGAGACTCAGAGTTCAGGCGTCAACAATAAGATGCTAAATAAAGACATCAAACCAGAAACTAGAATTTACATAGCTCTGCCTGATCGTCCTGTGCTGTTTGTTTAGCCTTTGCAAATATGAATATCCTTTGTTTCCAAACACGGAAACACACTGACGTCTCAGATATGGTCAAATGTCCTGATTACGTATGCACAAAGACCTTCGGTGTTTAAGAGATTGATCCCTTTAAACTGAGAGTATATTTCTGTAGTTGGTTGTTATTAATGTGCATTTTTCAAGGGACTTTGATCCAGAGAGAAAAAACCTCTGACCACATACATAACATGAAAACATATTTGACTCTCTTGGAAAATCCTTAGATGGTCTCGCGGTCGCAGACGTCCCAGTTTCTGCTGTAGTAATGGAACACGTACACACTCAGGCACTCAGACAGATAAAATTACTCTAAAGCTCCAACCGGCCTTATTACTCCCTTCTTCCTCACAATTTCCTCTTGCTGCTCCTGCACTCACCGCTCCCTTCCAGTCTTCCTCTGCGGATATTTTCTCTCCCTCCCTGCTAGTGTTGGGTCACAACGGGGTCAATTTCCTGTCAACAGTCTGGATTAAAATTTCACAAGGGCCCTGATGCATATTTTATTGTTCTACAGTCGCTATCTATCATGCTAGGTCCTCCCGGCTGCCTGTCTCCCTTCGCCTCTTCCTCCGGTAGTGATTCGTTTTCTGTATTTGTCCATCTCTAGAGTGCAGACCTCACAGCAGCTTACTGCACTCATAATCTGGGGGCTGACTGGCATGCAGAGAGCCCTTTACACACTCTGATTGTCAGAAGAACAAATAACAAGAAGCAGAAAAGATTACTTATGGTTAAAGGCCAAATCTCATCGCATTTTTTTTTGTAGAAGGCCCGTCCCCAAAGCACAAGTTTGAACAATGAATACATCAGAAAGGCTGTGTTGCTTTTCAAATCAGATAAGTAATTTGAAAAAGGAAAAAACATTCTTGACGACATGCACTGCGTATGTCACTACATGAAATTAGCTTGTAGCTCTAAATATGTTGTAGGAAATCTTTAGACAAGGTTGCAGAGTTCCAGCGGGAAGACAGGCGATCCCCTCTGAATAATGTCTGACATCTAGGTCAAACATCTGAAGCCAAACCACAAAATAGACTGAATTTGTGCAGAAATCTGAGACCTTCAAGAACTTCCGTTCATTGCTGCTACGTTTTATCTAACCCAGTGTTTCTCAACCTTTTTTGGGCCAGAGCCCCCCTAGCCTTTATCCAGGTCCCTCACCGCCCCCCACCAAAGAATTTGCAGGCTACTTTGCACTGACCATTATTTTATCATTAATATTATTATCACTATTGTAGATGTTTTGATTTTTATGCTTGTTCCTGTATTTATCATCAAAAATAATTTCCCAGAGAACAAAAAAGTCATGGGAATAGAAATTATTTTCACAGGCGTCTACGAAAAATGCAATGAACATTTAAGTTAAAATCGGTGCAACTCGGTGCAGCCAGAGTGGAAAAAATATTCTTATTTTGTGCCATTTTCTAGTTGTTAAATATTACACAAAATGAGCAGATAAAAGATGTAGAGCAATGCCAGTTTAAACTTTGAACTATTTGCAAAACGACTGACCTCTGCAACATTAAAACATGGATAGAACTGTAACTACTTTAATCATAGCTCTTCTTCTCTTCAATGTTTGTCAGTTTCTGGTGGTGCAGCTCTGTGCTGCCTTCAGGAGAATGGGAAATCAGAGTATCATCCATAAAACTTCACCCACATGGCATTTATTATGCAAACCAGAGCTTTCAGTGGAAAAACAAAAGTTCCAGATCCTTTTAATGCCACACAAATATGAGACAGAAACATGGATTATATCTTTATATAGACCTGTCTATTGATTTATAGATTAATAGTTTTACTGGACAGAAATTACAAAGAACAAATCTGGTTCTTAATCAAATCCTAACGAGTCAAATTGAAAGTGTCATGGAGTCATCAGCCTCATGACATTAAAACTGACATGAAAAATAATATTGAAGAAATAAATATATCAAATCTAATTAAAAACATAAATAAGTGATAAGTTATTTACTGTTATGGTCTGTAAGATATATTTATTCTCAGTACTAGATATGGTCTCAAACCCATGACATTTCAACAATATTTACCTTTTATGTGGAAATAGTGTCTGTTTATTCTTGCCATACAGTCTCTGTATTAATTATTGCTCGAAAGGTCTTGCCATACCAGTTTATTCCTCTGTATTTACTTTAGTTTCTCAGTCTTGCATTTTGTTCTTCATTCATTTCCATTTAGTTTCATTTGATTAGTATTATCCTCTCTTGGTTTATTGCTATGTCCACTTTAGTTTCTTTCCTGTTGCTAGATTTATTTTATCGTTTATTGACGCTCACCATCAGTAATCTCATCACCTGCTGCGCCGCCTAATCAACACATGATGTGTTGATTTTCCACTGTTCAGCGTCAGATTCTCTGTTTTTATGCCATAATTCACATCTAGTTCGTTGCTCCGTTTTATGTCCCGCTTCTCCTGTTTCAGAGTTTTGCGCGTTGTGAACGTCTTTTTTTTAAGCCCCTAAGGTGCACAGCGGTCGGGAAACGTATCGATGGGGAAAAGGCAGACTGACATAAACCTTTTAAAACAACGGAAACAATTTCTGCATTCTGATTATTGAAATTTATAAGTGCTGTGTTGTTCTATCACCCCCGTTTCATACCGGACCACTTACAGCACCGGTGTTAACGCTATAAAATGAACGCTGTCTATCGAGGTATAGAGAGCGTTCCCACCCATGGAGGGATTTCTTGATTTCTTTATTTAAATGGGTTCATTTTTCAGAGGGATACACAGTGAGGGTATTTAGCTACTAGTAGCAGGAGAACGGAGCTGCGCCAAGAAGCTAACAGAAGCTAACAAACGCTGAATAGAAGAAGAGCTGCCATCGATACAGTTGCAGCCAAGCATGATGTTTAATGTTACACAAGACAGTTTTACCAAGTTGCTCAAAGTCTAAACTGGTATTGTTGTTCATTTAAGGTGTAAAGTTTACCTTCGACCAAACGCCCCCCAAAGGAATCCCAGCGCCCCCCTTTTGTAAAAATGTCCGCCAGCGCCCCCTGCCGTCCTCTGAACGCCCCCTAGGGGGCGGTACCGCCCACGTTGAGAACCGCTAATCTAACCACTGAACGGCAAGCTGTTATAAAATATTCTTGTAACACAATTCTACAAAGAAATGGGAGTAACAACGCTGGTCAGAAATGTAAACCTTTATCTGAATTCTTTCAGCATCTTTGTTTTGTTTTTTTTTAATTCCGGTTTTTGTCACAAGCCATCACTCAAAACTGTATTGAATTACAGGCAGATTGGGTTCAACACAGGGCTTGGGTAGGGCGCCATGATGTTTTAGTTTTTCTACCCTTTGCTGGATAAATCCTTTAGAAAATAAAGTCATCCTTCTTAACCAATATTTGGTAACATGCTGTGCTGTCTTATGCAAGGCTTCTTTGTGTTGTGCTATTTTTTTTTTTTTTTACTTCATTTTTTGATATCTGATATGGAAATTAATAAAACTACTGTAGGTTACAAAGTCTAACTGAAAATAACAATGTGTGCCACATTAATTGGAATTTTTGGAAATGTTTCCTGTTTAATTTTATGCTAGCAATTCCTGTTTAGCATGAGTACAATGTCAAGACTGATGGCAAAAGAGGAATTTTTCGTAAATTCAAGAGAAAATATCCCAAAGTAGTCTTTCAGTCCATACCATTAGCACTTACTGTCTTAAAATGCTGATTGTGTACAGTGACTCCTTTTTTTTTCTTAATGCAACACATTCACCAAACTCTGAGCCCATACTGGACACGTTGGTCGACCAAACTACCTACCTCAAAAACATCTTCACCAGATACCATGACTACCATCTCTCATGGTTTTTTGATTATAATAACTGGAATACTGATTGTTTCGGCACCGCAGCCCTGATTTCTTGATTAAGCAGCATGTGTAACTACAAAGGATTTGTTCGGCTGGAGTGTTTTTTTCCTCTCTCTCTCTAACTGAAAGGGCGCCTGATTGACTGCACCTGTTTTTTTTTTTGGTGTATTTTAAGTGACCTGTGAACATGAATCCATAAAAGCTGATGAAAAACAGCCCCTGAAATGCTTGCTATTGATTGCAATCTTTCTTTTTCTCCTCCAGCAAAAGTGTTTCATGGAAGAATATTTTGATATTTGCTTGATTGTTTCTTTTTCGAAAGGCGTTGGGGTTTAATTTTTTGTTAATGTAACCCTTAAAGTTTGCACTCCAAAGACACTACTACACATATTTTCCTGTAGAAATGACCTTTTTCTAAATTAAAGGACTAAGTCGTAATTAATCTATTGTTTATGGGCCTGGAACTTATGACAGCAATGTTCATTTTTGTGTTTAAAAGTTGCAGAGGAGATGAAGTCTTCTGGCAATTTGCCACAGCAGTAAATGACTGCTGGAGACATTTGAAACTTCTGTCAGTGAGCATTCAGACGAGTTAAAATGTATGCTCCAATTCTGACCAGCATTGTTGTGTCGGTGCACACATGCTGCTGCCAGTATGTACAATCCAACAACTTTGTCACCAGAGTAACCAACATTATTTTAACAATCTATGCAGGAGGATTGTTTGAAGAGAAAGGCTATCGATTTATTTAGAGATGTAATCTACAAATTTTATACTGGCAGAAAAAAAAAAAAACATCTTTCCTCCAAAGGTGTTCTTTAAAACAATAGCGATCCCTGTTATTTATTTATTTATATTTTTGTCCCATCAACTGCTGCTAATGATCATAGAAGGAACAATGTATGAAGAAAATGGTTGTTGATTTAATTTAATATTAATCAGGGCACACCAGCATAATCTTTACTTGATAGAGGAAACATAAGAAGCACAAAATGCAGTAAAATGCATTTTCTTCTGTAAAGACATTTCATCTTCAATCTGCATACTTTTCCCACAGTGATCTGTCATAGCTGTGTGACTTTCTTATCTCGAAGAAAAGACGCCTGTTGTTTAATAACCTTGGAATAAAGAGTGTTGTGAGCAGAGAACTGCGACTTTAAGTGGGAGAGGAAAACAAAATCAGTCTTCTGTTTGCTTTCACTAATCTTAACCCCTAAGATTCCCAATGAAATGATCTTTTGATCAGAAGTGAAACCGCTCACTCCACTCTTCAAAATCTTTTTGTTTTTGGTCAAGATGGGACTTAGTGCTTTTTTTAATTTATTTTTTTCAAAACAATCTATGTACTTTAAAACAGAAAATTGTAAATTGTAATTTATGTCTTATGCTTAAGACTTCTTTGTTTTTCCGGCTCTAAAATATGATTATGTTTGCCCTTTACGCATTGAGTTGTTTCAAGTAGGCCACGCTGTCAGCGAGTGCTCTGCTTTTGATACAGAGCTGGTCCACACCGGCTCATCAGTCTGCTAATTTACCTTCTTCACATTCAGTATTTAGAGTGTTGCGTTTAACCTTTTTATGCATTTCCACACGTGCCACTTCCTCCTTGAGCTGTTTTACAACCCATTTCCACTCAGACTCTCTCTCTTTTTTTGTTTTTTAAAGTCATGTCTGACTTAATCAGTGTCATGTTTGTCACTGATGCTGTTCTGTTTTTCACTCTGGGGTCTTTTGCTGTGGCTGCTCTTTGCCCGAGGTATTTTAAGCTGCGTGTGCGTAGAATGGCTGATTGGCAGCAGGATGGATGACTCTTGGTGATCCCTCTGCACAGATACTGTAAATGCACACTGTTTTTAACTGTGATTTTGGAAAAAGGTGATCCCGACTGGATTACAGGTGTTTATCTTAGTGACGTGATGCAACATTATTTTTGGTTGGCTCATTTCACACATCATGAGATCTATTCTTGGTCGAATTAGAAGCTGTGTCTACCATGTTGGGGCAAAACAGAGGAACGGTTTGAGCTCTGAATTATTTACAGCCTGCAGAAGGTATGAATGAGTGATTGTATTCATGTTGAGAGGCAGTGGTGGGATTGCAGACAAAGACCGGAGAAAGACTAAATAAGATTTTGTAATATGAGCAAAGGTACAAGAATTTCACATTTACCAGAAACTACAAAATGAGGTAACAATTTTGAGATTTTTTTTTTTATTCTTCAGAGTAATGATTATGCTTGCAGTGGAGAGATGATCGAAGAGTTATGAATTTATGTCTGGGAGCCTGCTACATGTGTTCATGAAAACATCTTTTTTTTATTAGAAAGTGAGAATGACAAATCACTTCAAAAGAATTGTCAAACTTTGAAATGATTCAAAGTCAACAAATCTACTAAAAAGAAAATGTGAGGAAGAAAACGGTGCAGTGATTCAGTTCAAGCATGCAATCATCTTTGTTAAAGATCTCTCCACTCAACAATAGCAATGGAGCGCTCTATTTTAACTTTTCTTACCTGTTTGGAATAGTAATTTGAACTTAATACCACAATAGAATGTTTTGCAGATTTTTCCACCATAAAAATAACATTTAGCCCTTTCTTGTCTGGATATCTGCTCTTGCGCTAGTTACTACATTTGGCCATAATCTACTTTGAACAGCGGACTTGAAGTGAATAGAGCAGAAGCTGATGTAAGACTTTTTTTTAAATGTTCTTTTTTATATATTTTTTTAGTTAGCTAACTCTTAAATAAACGTAATACGTGTTAAATTTTATACATTGTATAAAATATTGGTACCTCTTTAGCATTTGGTGGTGTAAAGTCACCTTGCAAAGAGCTGAGTGGGAGGAAAACGGACCAATTACCTGCCTGCTCTGAGGTGGGAGTTTGATTCGCCCTCAGTGTCCTTGAGCACCACCACGTTGGGGTCACTGAGGCCATTTTTAACCTTGTTAAAAATCACTAACCAAAGGAAAGATGACTGATGACGTTGGCAGAAAAACAATAAAAAAATACCACCGTTGCCTCTTTATTAGCTAGTATCACCTGGTCTGTTATTGAGTATTATGTCCTTATATTTTTCTTCTTTATTCCTTCTTAATTGCCTTTCTTTAGCATTTTATCTCATATTTGACACCCCCAGAAACACGTTATATTATCGCTGCTTGTTTCACAGGTTTGTTAATTAGTGTATTTTGAATTATGATGATGTTGTCTTGGGAACTTTTTTCTTTTTTTACAAGAAAAACAAAGTAGAACATCTAAGACTTATACATGTATTATAGCCATATCCAATGCAGGATTAAGAAACAATGTGTCTCCAAGACACTAATATCTATATTTACTGACGATCGGATGACCATGTCTTCTGGTGGGGCAAACACTACGCCAGCAGGCTGAATAGTGATGTTTTAGTCCCACATAGCTCACATAAAACGTCATTTAAAACCATCCTAGGCACAGGATGATAATCTGATAATATTTCCACTGAGTGAAAACTGTCTTGGCAGACAAAACACTAACACAACACTGAGACGCTCCAGGTCATAAAACCTCATCTGAATGGTAGAGCCACTGCTTTAATGAACAGCACACCTCAGTGAGGTGATGTTAACACCCCGACAAAGCTAAATACACCATAAAGACAGTTTTACAGTTCTTACTGTTAAACTGAATGTCTTGATTTTTTGTCTATATATCTGGGCTGACTGTGTGTTGCAATCCAGCATACTACTGTGTAATAAGGACTTAGCTGCTATTATCTAGCTTGCTAGCTGTTCTCTATTCTTTGCCTCTTAGTCTTAAGAAGAAGCATTATAAGTTTCACATTTATTAAGACAAGATAACAATTTCTTTAGCTGTTCTAGCTCATTTTTTATTAATACAGGGAACCTGACAGTAGATCAGAGAACCAGTTGTTGATAAGATCTGGCTAAAAAAAAAGAAGCCTTTTATGCTTACTACATCCTTTTTTTGTCTTTGTTTTTAAGACTGAACAGTATCAAGGAAAACAGAAAACAGCACTTTTGTTTGTATCTCATTAAATCTGCTACCTATTAGCTGTTACACCAAATAAAATGGAGAATAATGCACAGTTATTAGCTTGAATTGCTAATTGAATACATGTTTCAGAGAAGAATCAGAATATGACTTGCATGGTCCTTAACGAATCTGCAGTTTTCACAACCCGACAGTGGTTAGCAATAAAACAAGATGAAATGATTTTCCAACTTCCAGTGGAATGTTATCAATGGAATGTTATCAACTGAGAAATGTTTTTCCAGGCTCCGAGCTCTGACAGATAAACAGCAGTATCGATATCAACGCTTAACACGCAAGTCGCATTTAATCTGAAATCTGACAGACTCTTCCTGCTGGCATCACCACAAACCAAACAACCCCCCACCCCAAAAACAACAAAAACCCAGTTGTAATTAACAGTAGCGTCTCCTACTCCAACCCAAAGGTTTCTGCGGCGAGGAGACGGTGATGTTATGTTGGTTAATGAAAAATTCAACGTTGTTTTTCAACTCCCTGAGAGAAGCTCGTATGTGTTTGTCTTTCATTTCCATGGGATTAGCTTTCCAATGAATTTCATTACAATTCCCTAAACACACCTTGTGCGACTCTCGGTCCCTGTGGGGGAACTCCATCACCAGTGGTCTCGCCCGCCTGAACCACAGCAATTGTCACATCTTTGCTTTTCCGCAGTCTGCTGCTCTCCAGCCTCTGAGTTACTGAACTCTGGCTGACCTGACAGTAGTCTGGTTTTAACCCAGCAGTAACAACCCTCATCTGCCCGTCTCATCACCCCCTACACCCTCAGCCTGACCGCGAACACACACGCTCAGAGTCAGACAAAGTGCAGCCGCACAGCACATTTAGTGCAGCACCACCGTTTACTAGAGTGGACCGCCTTAGACTAAATACATTTCTCATGTAAATTTAATCTCTTGCAGAATATGTGAGAAAAGGGGGGGGGGGGGAAGCTTGTACACTAGATTATAAGTACAGTGAATATGAAGGCAAGCTGCAATCTCACAGCAGGATGAAGGAGCATTTTAGCAGAAAACACAAGAGAGCTGTGGCTGCTAAGAAACTGCTGCAAATGGATGCTAGTCTGGAGATGTGGTGCTTTTTTGTTGTGTGGAAATGTCCCCATGAAATTTAATTCCTGGGCATGTTATAATGATTCCCTTTGCGAAAATTGAAAAAAAAAAAAAAATCTCTTTTTCATTTTGCACCTGTTCGACAAGCCCATCAAATCATCTGAACCGGTCCGACTCCTCCAGTTACGAGTTTATTCTCTGGCCACCTACTGCATTTCTGTCAATTCTTTTCCACACCGAAGGCGAAGGGTTTACATCCGAAAAAAAAAAAAGAAGTAATGATTCACTCGGCCTCATTCGTAGCTGGGAAAGCACATTCTATTCAACAGTCACCATTTTTTTTGCTTGGAAGATAACTTATCTCTTCAAGATGTATCTCACGTCATTTTCTGCAAACTGAATTATTTGTGCTCTTGCACAAATCCATGTCATCAACATCTGAAAAAAACATTATCTGTCTCTTCGAAGGATCTTGTCAGGGTGCCACATCTTGAAATGCCATTGCTTTTACAAAAAAATAAAAAATAAAGAAAAAAAGATAAGGGCGCTGAGGCTTTTGGCACCCGATCAAAACAACAACAGCCTGCAATTTAAAAAGGGAGGAAAAAAAGCCCAGGCACAGTGCTACACAGAGGATGCAGACGATGGCGCGATGCCTTCAGAAGGTGCATTAAGTGAGCATTAGAGTTACACCAATTGAACCGATAATGTCACACAGAAAATCTGAATGAGTTTGCACTCCATTAGTTGAGTGCAAACTGGCCTCCTGGTTGTCAAATAAAACAAAACTCCAAAAAAATGAATGATCGGTGCACTGAAACAGGGAAGAAACACTGCATAGTGAGATCACTAGGGGTGCACCGATTGCAGTTTTCTGGCCAATCGCCGCTTACCGATCTTTTAAAAATCTGTCATGATCGTGTTTGTGTGTATTTATTTTTGAGGTTTTTTTGTGTTCAGTTTCCGTCCTGTGTCTGTCTCTGCGTCTTCCCCGTTGATTGTTTCCCAGGTGTGTCTCGTTCCCTTGATTACCTATGTGTGTATTTAGTCCCACCTGTTGTCTGTGTTCTTCGTTGGGTCCTTGTCTTTTGTCAAACGTACGTCTTACGTCCTGGTCGTTGTTAGTTAGCCGGCACAGTAGAACTGGGAAGTCCTGTGTCGGCGTCAGCTCTAGTTGTCAGTCTGCTGTGTATCAGTGCTACCGGTATTAGCTGCGTGCTATTTTCTCTGTCGTGCCGCATGTATTGGACTGTCGAGCCTTATCATTAATCATTTTTCATCTATAACCTGGGTCTCTCCTCACCTCCAACCACCACACCTCACGACAAAATCCTAACTAACCGATTCCAATTTTGGCCGATACCATTTTGTTTTTGTCTGAAATGTTGCTCAATATATCAAGAAAGTTGCTGAATTGGCAACAATGGGGTGACTATTGTTAACTGTAAATGTGTCGACATGACCTGATCATTCAATTTGTCAATCAAACCTCTCTCATGGGAGAAAAGGACAGTGGTTGATTTCTAGGCCTTTGCCGAGGTTGATGACATCGGTGGATAAGATCGGCTTCACATGTAAAAATCGGATCTTCACCGATCTCCCGAAATGAAGGAAATCGGCGCTGATAAATCGGTGCACCGCTAGAGATCACTGCAGTGGTAAAATGACTACAAATCAATGTCCACATCTGTTCATATGTATGTCAGTAGTAAACACAACAATTTGTAAGCTAGAATTTACGTGATGACACTCAGGAAGTATACATCCTGGAGAAGTCGTCTCTCCTTTGCTTTTCTGCCAAGTAAAATTACAAACTTCAGCGTATTTCATCTGGAGTGTTACACCACGGTGTCTACCAGAGACATTGTTGACCGTTCGTGTTACCAAAATAGCTCAAGATTAGTCAGATTGTATAGAGAGCATCTGTGAATAGAAGTTACAGAATTTTTCTAGCCTTGTCAATGTAAGCTGGGTCTTCATATTTAGGCTCAAACCTAGGTTTTTTTTTTAGCCTCTAAAAGTTTTTCTGTTCAGATTCAGTATTTAGTTTCATCCATTCAACTTCCCATCAAGAGTGACAAGCTTCCTTGTCACTGCTAAAGGGACACCACAATGCTGCCCCCACTATAAGCTTTGCTAGCTCATGAGTTTGTATATCGAAGCCAAAAAGTTCAGTTTTGGTCTCATCTGTCTGGAGCGTGTGATAAATCTTGGGGTTTTTCTCAAAGGATGCCTTTCGTTCATGTCCAGATTTGTGGAACTCACGCCTAATAGTCGTCCTTTTAAAAGATTCTTTCACCTGAGTTGTGGATCTCTGCAGCTGCTCTATTCATACTGAGATTAACTGCAGCACGTATAGATCACCGGAATGAAAAACAAATGAACAAAACTGTTCAGATTTTTATTGACAAGACTTGAAAACCGCTTTAATTTACAATCATGGGTTGATCTGTCTCAGAACCTGACAATAAAACAGATTAAACTGGTTGTAACCAGACACAAAGTCAGGAACTTGAATACATTTGCAAGACTCTGTATGTCTGTAAA
Source organism: Poecilia reticulata (assembly GCF_904066995.2). Lineage (NCBI taxonomy): Eukaryota > Metazoa > Chordata > Actinopteri > Cyprinodontiformes > Poeciliidae > Poecilia > Poecilia reticulata. The sequence continues at coordinate 10,857,324 of NC_088851.1, forward strand.
AGTGTGCACATCTACGTGTGCAGAAATGGCACTAAGAGCATTACATGCCTGAGCACTCGGCTTTCTTCCTGCAGTGCTTTTGGACCACCGAGTACCCATTGTTTCTTTCCTTGTAACACACCGATGCACACTCACAAACACCTTTCCTGGGTCATTGTGAGGTTGCTGCAGAACGTCTTTATGTGTGATTACAGGCACTTTCAGACCAAGTCAAGACATGGCAACACAGTGTGTCATTCTTTTATTAAAGCCAACACGATAAATGTTTTTTTTTTTTATTCCCTTCCATAAATGGTTTCTTTTGCAGCGAGTTGACAAATAAAATAAATTACTTTGTTTAATAAACACAGATTCAAGCTTTGAGAGAGAAAGCAAGACGGCATCTGCTTTTCAAGTAAATAAACAGGCTGCATAAAACTGGAACAAATACTGCTAATAAAAAAACAGCTTTGTGTGACAATCAAATTAGCCTCAAATACCTAAATACTCCCGACAGAAGCAAAGATTTCACAGCTTTCAACCGAGATCTGCATGCTTTTAAAAAACAGCAAGGTCAATAAAATGACTTTAGCTGAATAATAAACACAGGCTGTCAAGCAAATAAATATTTAACTTTGACAAAACAAAAGGGAGTTGCATAGGTCACAGTAATTAAATCTAACTGGTCATGCTTTCTTCATTTTCAATGTTCCTCACTGGTGTATGCTAGGGGTTCCTCTGATTGAGCCCACAAAGGTTTTATAGACCTTCAGCATCATATATATGTAAATAAAAAAATACAAAATAATAAAGCTGGTCATGGATTAGTTACAGATGACTCTGCATGAGGAGGCTAAGGAAAGAAACGGAGGAATTAGGACAAAATTCCAGAAGAACGTAAAAGACACAAACAGGAAAAGACATGAGTAAGAGAAAGATAAGTGAGAAAATGAGGTAGAAAGGTGGAAGGACTGACACAGGGGATATGAGTCTATCTCTATTATTATTGCATTCAAAGATGTTGGAGGAAGCATAATTTGATCACCAATTAGACTCAGTTTCTGGGTGTCCGTATGTCAGAGTGTTGTAACCCAGAGACATCACTAACCACACATAAAGGCCACTGCTACAACATTTAGATGCATATTACAAATGTACCAATAACCACATAATAGCAACACTTTATCTCATGCTATGCTATGCAGACACTTTGTCTGCACTGATGAAAATATACCACATGCTTGATCATAGACTGGGATTTTTTCTTGATTAATTAAACCTCCATTCATCTGACCACTAGGGTGCGCTCATGGGCTGAATTTAGGGGTTTGAATGTGTGCCTGAAGATGCTCAGAGGGTACAGAAAAAGAAAAAGAAGAGAAAAAAAAACAAGATTGTGCAATCAGAGAAAAGCGTTATAAAAGGCAACTTATTCTGGTTCAAGATTTACACCCTACATCTCCATACACTCACAGTCCATTTTATTGGGTACCCCTTGTTTTTGTCTGGGTTAGACACTCTTTTGCCTTTAGAGCTGCATAGATTCAACAATGTGCCTGAGACATTCAGCATCAAAACTCACATTTTGGATCATTTGATGCGACGTAATTCCTGCACATTCAGTATAAAAGAGTGATCACATCCCGAAGTTTTGGTTGGGAGTGTTGAGATCCTCCTCAGGGATCAAACTAAATAAGAAAATAATAATGGTAAAATGATAATTATGTTGGAAATGTTTGGTGTTTGTGATGTTATTTTACCCATTTAGTTAATTTACTGGTAATTCCTGATATTGTTGAATGATCTCCTAAACTGGTATTTTGTTGGCCAAAAGAAAATACATTTGCTGGCAAATCAAATGTAGTTGGCGTCAGTTTTGCATGCTTTTTAAAACGCATCGGAATAAGGTAACAGCTCACTCCTGGTGATTGCTCTCGTGTTTTGGTTTGTTTTTTTTAACCGTCTCTGTAAACAGTGTGGATAAAACAACCGGCAGAATTTCAAAGAGCAGATTTTGTTTAACTTTTCTGTCGCGTCTCCTCGTCTGTTCCAACTCACTGGGGGCCACAAATCAAACTGACAGGGTCAGAAAAGCCAGTTTCATTACAGAAACAGCAACATTTCTCTTTGGGTACCTGTGATTGATATTTTATTAATCCTGATCTTTTTCTCCTCTGCTTTGCGCGGCTCAATTCACACAAAGCGAAACTAGCAACAGCTGCCTGATCACCTATGTTTTGTTGTTTCCCCTGTGTTATGCATATGCTGAGGGCTTGATTTTAGAGGAATGTGTCACATTGTTTATTGATCAGAGATAAAACAGGCTGATCGGCTGTGTCGAATTCATCATTAAATACATCGCTCGCCCTAAAAAGAATCAACCGGCACGTGATAAAATGGAATACATAATCACGATGTGACACCATGTAGACGGTCCCTAATGGGGGGAAAAAAAATCCCACCAACAAACACAGACTTCAAGCCGGGTAAATTTCTCTGTGTGTGTGTGGGGAGAGTGCACACACAACCCTGAATATTACCCTTATTAAAACGCTCCAGAAGAGAGAATCTTTTTGCTTTGAAAGCTGATTAAAATGAATACGGAATTGCATTTACAGTAGCGCTCCTTCGACTGCAGCTGTTGATTTTTATTTCTTTATTTTTTTAAAGGAAGCTACAAAAGAACAGGATTGAGGAAAAATGTTTCATCACAACAGCAGCAAGAGAGAGCGAGACGGAGAGCCAGAGCGAAGGACAGCGATATGTCCAGGCTCTGTTGTTCGTTTTCATTTGAACCTCTGGACCCTGAATGACTTCCCATAGGGGCAAACAGCTTGTCAGCGCTGCGACTATGTGTGTGTGCAAGAAAAAGAAGACAAAGGGAGTGTGTCCACGCTTACATCAGCAGTTCAAACCCCTCATTTCACCGCCTCAGCACCCCTCAGTATTGCACCCTGCTCTTTTTACGCCCGTCTCTCTCTTTCTATTTCGCCTTCATCCTGGATGTCACCAGGACAGATATTTACTCTTCTAGGAGGATGCACAGACTACTTATTTCTTTCTGCCTGTCTGGTGCTTTTTTTCTTCTTCTTTTTCACTGGCCCTTCAGTCAGTGAGTCAGTCCATCAGCTGTTCTGCTTTATCTGTCTTCTGGACTGGCTGTCAGTCAGTCTGCTAGTTGGTCTTTATCTCCAACAGTACATCATGTCAGGCCATTTGTGAGGCTCTATTCCTGCCACGTAAAATACACTTTGCCAAGAAAAAATAGCTACTCTACAAACAGCACCCATTTTTGCTAATTATAATAAGTTAATCTACTATCACAGGAGGACAAGTTCACAAGCACAGCAACTATTTTGTGAAGGAAAAAGAATTACTTGATGTTCTTGGACATCCTTAAGAGTTCTCTTAAAATTTAGAGTATTTTTAAAGTGTAAATTGGTCTTTTATAAGCTGATCGGTACAGTAGGGGAGTTAGCAGTAAAGAAGAGCATCTTAGACTAATTAAGTCTCGGTAACAGCCATTAGTCTCCCTCTATATGCTAATCAGTTTTCTGCAGCCTGCTGGATGGACTACAGTCTTTTCTGTCTTGCCATCACAGTCGTAAACGTTTGGAGTCTGTCAAACTCTACTGGGACTGTAACTGGTGTTTGGGTTGCAGGTGCTTCTCGGTGCGAAACTGAGAAATGAATTTAAATATCTGATGTCCACTGTTAGGCGATCCTGTGGGTTTGAGTTGTTTTGCAGGATAATGAATTTAAACAAATTCTTAAATCGACACAAATTGTTCACCAGACACAAACTAAACCTCCTTTCAGAGCCAGTACACAGACTCAGTCCTGTTGGAAACGAGAGGCAGCGTCAGATTTAAAGGTCTCGCAGGTCACCCAAAATGTAATACTTCCTAAGCTTAAAAATACAGAAAAATTGTATTGTTAATTATTTTTTAGGTGCTCAGTAATACATAAAGCACTATATTTTAATGAAACAAAGTAGTCCTCGACTACTTACAGTGCCCTATTCCAAGAATAGGGCACCATTTTAAATCTACAAGCTATTGTAGATTTAAAACTGATTTTTTGAGTTATTTTGTTTTTTATTTTCCATCTTCCATTAGAACTATTTTCTGTGTTTATTGAATTGATGCAGACATGTCTGGATGTTTCTGGTTTGAGAGGAAAATTACTCTGCATCTTTTTTCTTCTTCCTTTTTTTTGAAAGGCTTTATATCAGGGAAAATACTGCTTTCAAAAAAAAAGTCAAAAAGTATCCATCTGTATAAATCGCTTGGGGTGCTGTGACAAATTTTCACCATTATTGTGATCAAAACAAGAAACCAAACCTTGACCACAAGGACCCTGATCTCGAGGGATTGTAAAGAGCAACGGTCTCTCCATTTCTGCAGCTTTTGGTGAATGATACAGCAGAAGTCTAAGTGCTGCCCTCTTTTCAAAATGAAATTGTACAAATTATTAACAGCAGGTATCGATAATTGTGACACCAGTGATTTTTGTTGAAACCAATTATTTCTTAACATGGATTTGCCCCCCCACTGATTAAATGTACTTAAATTAAAGGTTAGATTTTTCTTTTTTTCTCGTGTCATATTCAGCAATAAAAAGCTACTCTATTTAGAGAGAGCAGGTATTTTATTTTTCTTATACATCTATTTGATTAACTCCAATTTTCTTATTTAACAGATATGAAATATGGTGCTACAATAAGCTTAATAAAAGAAATAACTTTTTTGTCACAATTTACCTCCTGGCCTATGTTCTGAACATTTCTGTAAAAAAAAATATAGATATATAGATATATATGTTCTTGACATTTTGGGTTTGAATATCTCAATCAGCTGCTCATCCTTTTCAAGCTACGTTTTTTGCTGGCCTTGTTAAGCATGAACTCAATTGTTAAAAGTTTGAGAACTACAAACAGAAATCTCACAGGCATATGAGTTTCTACTGCAGAGGAAGAAAAAAATAAACCCAAAGAAGTCTCACAAAAATAACAAAACAAAGGCCAAACACTGCGATTCAGAATGATCTTTCATTATTCATGGAGGAATGTGTGGGTTTAAAGTTTAACAGAATCAATACTGAATTCTGATCTCCTCATGCGTTTAAAGACAAGAAGATCTGAGAGTATCAGCGTTCCATCAAAATGTCTGGGCTAATTTTCCCCAACTCTAAGATTAAAAGAAATGCACCAAACAATTGAGTTGAATAAAATAAGGGTGGGGAGATAAGGAGACGGCATTTTGAATAACACTGTCTGAGCCACCTGCAGAAGATCTGCCTTGTTTTACTAATGGTTACAGGGATGGATAAACTCCAAAATGCCTGAATAAAACCTAATGCTGAAAACTTTCTGGCACTGATTATTAAGGAATGGCATAAACAAATAGATATTAATGCCGAATGAAGCATATCAGAGCACTTTAAGTAGTTTTATGATCTGTAAAAATGCTTTAATGTTGGCAATTTTTATTATATTTTTGTTAGCTTGGCAACAATATCTTTCTTTCCGTCTAACTTTCACCAAAATCACTTAACCCTGGTATGTCGAAATGGGGTCCAACCGACCCCACACACGTAAAACCTGTATCATTTTCCATAGACCTCTACGTTTGCGTCAGTCCTCGCACGCACAAGGGTTAAATATGGAGAATCTGTGATTAGTGACAGCTGAGCAGGAGAAATGAGAGAAGGGAGACTAATCAAACTGATATGAAGAATAGGAAAGAACACAAGAAAAAAGTAAAAAAATAATAAAAAAAAAAAAGGTAAAAGGATACGGCAAGACCTAAACAAAAAAGATTAACAACACAGAAATCAACGTAATATGGCAAGACTTAAGTATGAACAATGACAACCCCAAAAATGATCACAAACACTTTAGGATTATGAAATTCATAACTGTGATCTTAAATAATTGCCAGCTGCTCTTTTTATTGCTATCGTTAGCTTTCAGTTCTTCTGTCTGTTGGGCTGCAAGAATGCGATCTCATTGATCATCTGGAGCATTGCTTTAAAAGTTGACATTTCCATAACAACTTCCTGTACTGAACTTTTAAGTTTGAACCATCATTTTACTTTTGAACAGCCTGAAGTACTCTGAGAGCTAATCTGTTCTCTAATCCCATCTAAACTGCAGTTTAAGATCCATTAATTAAGCAATGCCGCATGAGTTATGCAACAAATGCCTCTCATGCAACTTCCAGCAGCTAAAAACCCCGCGCACAGATTCTTTCCACAGACCTACATTTTTTTTTCTTTTCTGTTTTTTTTCTCTGCAAGGTGCAAGCTCAGGCTGCTTTCAAACCTCATATGTCTTAATTTTACTCTCATAATTAACACTCCAGCTTTCCTAAATGTTCATCCTCTGTGACAAATGAGGGCCTTGTAAGCCATGACCTAACCGAGGCCCGCTGTCTGTTTCAATGCCCACGGGATGGGGGCTGAGGAATGGACTGGAAGAAACCGAGTGTTGGAGGTGAGGTGTGTATCTGCGCTTATGGTGACCTGTGTGAGTTAAGACCAGGATTTGTGTTATTCTTAACCCCCACAGAGAAAAGACTTGGCTCTCATTCAGAGGACATGCAGCAGAAAAATGAGAGTCTCAGTCACTCCCGGCAACATTATTCCCTCTTTCTCGTCTCCTCTTCATGCCATTTCTGAATAATTGTTAAAACATAAAAGAAAGGATTCAGCTTTCAAATTGGGCAATGGTCTCCCGTAGGATTTAAAGCACTTTGTCATATTAAACCACAAACTTTGATGTGTTTTTATTAGCATTTTATGCTAGCATATAATATTGTGAAGGTAATGGTTTTCAAAAGTGTTTCTAGAAAAAAAAAATTTGAAAAGTCTGGCATGGATTTGTGTTTAGTCTTGTTCCAGTATAACACTAGGTTCTAGAGTTATACTGGAAAAGCTAAGTTATTAGAGAACATTAGTGAACGAAAGCATTGTATAAACCACAGCTAGTCAGGAACAAAGTTCTGGAAAAGGTTTTCATTATGAAGGAATGTGGTTATGTATTGTGTTGTAATTTTATACGGAAGACTAACCCATTGCAACACATAATTGTAAATTGAATGGTTTTCAAAGCTGTTTCCAAATACAAATATGTGCCTTGTTCCAAAGGAACTGCTTGGTTTCAGAGGTCACCTCTTCATTTCAGCTTCTCTGTGAAAGTTGTAGAAGCAATGTAAATAAAAAAAAGGACCACAACAATTCAGGGATAAAGTTTTGATGAAGTTTAAAGCAGGGGTTAGGTTATATAGGTTTTATGTGGAGGAAAACGCTGCACCTTACCCCTAAACTCAGTGGCGTAGCCAGAGGGGGGGCCAGGGGGGCCAGTGCCCCCCCTGTCATCTGATTGGCCCCCCCAGTGGCCCCCCTGATGATTGACATGTGTGATTAATTGGAGCATTTGTGCGCATTTATTGCCCAGCGCTCTGCGCTTGTTTCTGTTTAACGGATCTGCACTTTAATTTCTTTCCTCTCTCAACAGTCAGCTGTTATTCCTCTACTTAAACTATAAGTAGATCCTAACATTCTATTTAGGTTTTCTCTGTGTGCTCCAAACTCATTAAATGTAAACTCATCAGAAGCCCGAACCACCATCAGGCAAATAATTCTGGTCCGACCCGAACTATTGTTACCTGTCCAAACAGAGCTTCCTAACCAAGGTGTCCATAACTCTTTAACACGCTGTCAGCTCCCTGTCAGAAAGACGCATTTAGTTCAGTTTCCATGAGATGATATTCAGAAAGGATCTTTTATTTGATTGATTTTAGTTTCCTCTGCGATTAACTCTTTGCATAAAGTCTATCATGTCTCCATGTGCGCCAGTCAAAGGTGTTAATTATAAGATGTCAAATGATACAGGGGCTTAAAAAATAACCAAATATTCACTTTGGTTATTTTTTTAAATATATATATATATATATATATAATATGCACACACACATTTAAAATTTTGCCCCCCCCCCCCCCCCGAGAGGTAGTCCTGGCCCCCCCTTGGCCCCCCCAACTTTAAAAGTCTAGCTCCGCCACTGCCTAAACTCACACTCTCTCCTAGGCTGGAGGCTGTGGGAATGATTTTCTTATTCTGCTAAGAAATGGTCAGAAATGTCTGCTCCTGCATAAGCAGAAAAAAAAAGGTGGATGTCCAAAAAATAAATTCAGGGTGACTTGATACGGCTGATTAGATTTTTAGTTATAGAAGTAATCGTAAAACATTTTATAATGTTGCTTCTATTTTAAGTTTGTTCTCTGTTTTGGATTTTTAGCTGACGAATGCCGTGGTTGTAATTACAAAATGTAAAAAACCGTGGTGCGAATATTTTTCAACGCTTAAAAAGAAGTCCTCTACGTTACACCTCGTCTGTTTAGCAAACAAAGAAATTTGCCAATGTTTCTTTATGTCACCGGTTCAATCTACAGGGTCTTAATTTGCCACTTTTTCACTCCTTTATCTGTGGATTGATGCATGCCAGCAACAGAAAACAAGTGAGTTTATCAGTGCTTGAAAGAACGTCGTAATACCTCGCAGCAGACGCGGGTATCCGTGTGATACTTAGTGATGCTCGACTGAGTTCAACAACTTGCGCTCTGGCATTAATAGAAATCAAGATGGAGAAGATGATGAAAGGAAAACGCAAGACTGACAACTGTTGAGACATGTGGAGATGACGAGGAGCACTTCTGTGCCCCCGGTGAGAAACATGTCCGGGGTCGTAATGAGTCTTCTTGTCTCATGTAAAATGAAAACGTGCCATTATCGCGCCGCGACCAATCTGACATTATGATGTGAATTACAGGTTGTACTGGAGGAAGGTGGAAAGCTGCACATATGAAATCATCACAAGGACACCTTCTAATTTCCAGAAATAGTTTCCTCTTTATCTCTATACGCTTTCTGAAAAATCACCGAGCGGAGAATGAAGTTGATAAATTCAATTTCCACTCATTTCGAGGCGAGTGCCAATGTTAAACTCCATTATTAGCTTGCAAGCTTCTTCAAGAAAGATCTTACAAGAAGATGGGGCCACTCTTTTTTCCTTTTTATCGGCAGAAAAGTTTCACTTTGGTTAACTGAAAATAGATAACGGCAAACGATACGGATAATTTCTTTTGACAGAACCAACCACGAGGGGATGAAATGCAGAGATTCATTTGTTGGGACATATATTGTTTGGCCATTAGCCCCAGTTCACTCTGCACAGCAGCGACATCACGGACGTCAAAATGAATTATAATGGAGTCGCTTCAGGCCTGCCAGCTTTGATCTCTTCTCTACTTATTTAGCTTAGGATGATAAACCTACTGGAAACTCATCAGGACTAGCAGAATGAGAAACTATAATTGTCTTCACAAGGTCAGGGAGAGATCTTTTTTTAATTTGACTGCATTGTTCATGTCTTTCAACTAATATCATTGGACAAACTAATATTACCGGACCGCCCTCCGGGAACTTCATTACTTTCATGGTCTGAACTCAAATATAGGGACATTTTTTAGGAATAAAAATAAAAATTAGGCAAGTAAATCATACAGCAAAAAGACGTCTCTTTCTTAGCTGCGCGTGTTCAACGATTCATGGTGACCAGAAGGAAAAGAGTAAAAGTTTTTTACCTTAAAAATTCAAGGTGGTACTGAGCCCCGTGTCCTCCTGCGTGCATTTCTGCTGCCTCAGTAAAAACAAGAAGAGCTGCAGAGACCTCCCAGCTGACCCAATAAAAGTAGCGCATAGGAGAGGGATTAGCTCTGTGTTTTGGTTTTGCTGGAAGGAGAAGCATAAACTCAACTCAGAAAAAACTGAGCTACTGTGCAATTACCTAGAAAGCTTCCAATATAACCACATATAGGCAGTCTAAAGTTATGACATACAGTGGGGCAAAAAAGTATTTAGTCAGCCACCAATTGTGCAAGTTCTCCCACTTAAAAAGATGAGAGAAGCCTGTAATTTTTATCATAGATGTACCTCAACTATGAGAGACAAAAGGAGAAAAAAAATCCAGAAAATTACATTTTCTGATTTTTAAAGAATTTATTGACAATATATGGTGGAAAATAAGTATTTGGTCAGCTACAAACAAGCAAGATTTCAGGCTCTCACAGCCGTGTAGCTTATTCTGTAAGAGGCTCCTCTGTCCTCCACTTGTTACCTGTATTAATGGCACCTATTTGAACTTATCAGTATAAAACACACCTGTCCACAACCTCAAACAGTCACACTCTAAACTCCACCATGGCCAAAACTAGAGAGCTGTCAAAGGACACCCGAAACAAAATTATAAACCTGCACCTAGCTGGGAATACTGAATCTGTAATAGGTAAACAGCTTGGTGTAAAGAAATCAACTGTGGGATCAATTATTAGAAAATGGAACACTTACAAGACCACTGATAATCTCCCTCGATCTGGGGCTCCACGCAAGATCACACCCCGTGGGGTCAAAATGATCACAAGAACAGTGAGCAAAAATCCAGAACCACACGGGGGAACCTAGTGAATGACCTGCAGAGAGCTGGGACCAAAGTAACAAAGGCTACCATCAGTAACACACTACGCCGCCAGGGACTCAAACCTGCAGTGCCAGACGTGTCCCCCTGCTTAAGCCAGTACATGTCAAGGCCCGTCTCAAGTTTGCTAGAGAGCATTTGGATGATCCAGAAGATGACTGGGAGAATATCATATGGTCAGATGAAACCAAAGTAGAACTTTTTGGTCAAAACTCTACTCGTCGTGTTTGGAGGAGAATGAATGCTGAGTTGCATCCAAAGAACACCATACCTACTGTGAAGCATGGGGGTGGAAACATCATGCTTTAGGGCTGTTTTTCTGCCAAGGGACCAAGACAACTGATCCGTGTAAAGGAAAGAATGAATGGGGCCATGTATTGTCACATTTTGAGTGAAAACCTCCTTCCATCAACAAGGGCATTGAAGGTGAAACGTGGCTGGGTCTTTCAGCAGGACGATGATCCAAACACACCACCCGGGTAACGAAGGAGTGGCTTCGTAAGAAGCATTTCAAGGTCCTGGAGTGGCCTAGCCAGTCTCCAGATGTCAACCCCATAGAAAATCTGTGGAGGGAGTTGAAAGTCCGTGTTGTCCAGCGACAGCCCCAGAACATCACTGCTCTAGAGAAGATCTGCATGGAGGAATGGGCCAAAATACCACCAACAGTGTGTGAGAACCTTGTGAAGACTTAAAGAAAACGTTTGATCTCCGTCATTGCCAACAAAGGGTATATAACAAAGTATTGAGATGAACTTTTGTTATTGATCAAATACTTATTTTCCACCATATTTTGCAAATAAATTCTTTAAAAATCAGAAAATGGGATTTTCTGGATTTTTTTTTTCTCCTTTTGTCTGTCATAGTTGAGGTACATCTATGATGAAAATTACAGGCCTCTCTCATCTTTTTAAGTGGGAGAACTTGCACAATTGGTGGTTGACTAAATACTTTTTTGCCCCACTGTACATGTGTTTTTTATTTTCTCCTGTTATTGCGAGGTTTAAATCCAAAGAGGACAAAACTTATGGCATCACAATTTGAGAGGGAGATCAGCTTATTGGCTTTTCAAGAGGGAGCCGATTCAAATTCAAAGACGCTTCATTAATCCCAAAGAAAAAGTAAATAAAAGTCTAAAAATTTAATTGGAGTTGATGGTAGATATGCAAATTTTGGTCTACATATTCCATCGCAAAATATCAACCAAGATGGAATAATGTAGTGTTTTACATTTTGTCACTAATGCTAACACAATCCTCATTTTAAAACGTGGTAGTGGCAGCATTATACTGTGGGCATGTTTTCTCCAGTAGGGGCACTGTTGAGCCTTTTCTCCAATGGACAGGTTTGGATCAGAGCATGTTCACGTTAGAATGGCCCAGTCAAAGACCTAGATAAAATTGAAGCTCTTCAAAAATAGTGAAACATTTATGTTCAGACATTCTCCATCCTCTCCCTGGATCTGACGTGGTTTGCAAATACGACAAAAAAAAGACAAATTTATTTTTATTTTACTTCATATATATTTTATATTGATGATATGACACAAAGTAGGTATCACTGCAGTTTAATCAGCCAAAATATAAAAAAAATTCCCTTTGCTTAAATGCAACTGCAAGACCATACAGTGCAGGGGTTTGCAACCTGCAGCTCTGGAGCCACAAGTGACTCTTTGGATCTTCCAGAATGGCGCTTAATAACTTTGGCTTAAGATGATAAAAAAAACAACAACAACAAAAAAAAACATACTTTCAACAATGCAGCTTTTAGCAATTTTACAGATTTTCTTTGAATAATTTAATATAATTTCCACAACAGAATGACGCTACAAGTACTCTGAAAAAAATGTGCTTTTCTTTTGCCAATATCAACATCCCACGTAAGAATTATATCAATCTCATTTTACTAACATTTTTTTATTTTTCTGTATATTAAAACCTTAAAATAGAAATAAAATGGTGGTTCTTTAAAAAATGTTTTTAAACAAGAGGATGTAATACTTGTGGCTCTAAATGAGTTTTATTTAGCTGGACTGGGAACAAAAATGGCTCTTTGAACTGTAAAGGTTGCAGACCGCAGCTATAGTGGAATATGCTACATGTTGTTAGTTGTATAACTTCCTGTGGACCTTTGAACCAAAGTGTTGGTCGAAAAATTTCAGATCTGTTATCCATGTGTTATCAGCCACTTTGTAGTTCGATGCGTCACATGTCTGGGCTTTGACCCTGCTCGTTTTCTAATCTCAAGTATCCATGTTTGCATCTGAACTTCTAAGCTTCTGCATGAACATTTTCTTTGTGAAATGATGTTTGTTCACACACGAAGTGAGGATGGCTGGTTTGCGGCATCTCACAGTCGACCGAATATTTCAGATGAAAAGGGCTGGGGCGCCAGGAGGAAGAGCTCGTGATGTTTAATCAGGTCCTTTTTTTTATTCCTCCTGCTGTGATGAACGCTGGGCTTTAATTCTGCCCCTCGTGCTCTGTTGCCACGGTGAATACTCACAAATTCTCATTCCAGTGGCATTGGGCAGATTCGGTGCCCAGCAAACATCCAAGGATGCTCATCTACGCACTCAAGCGCTGGCAAAAGAATGCAGGAATTGAAGACGCACATGAGAAACTACGGAGTTACACATATTGAACCCGACATGGAAATAATGCAAATTCATATCTGCATGAAGAGATGAACATGCCTCCGCTGTTTATTATGTACAGGCATGTAGCGCTTGAAGCCCTAAGCCTCCATTGGCTTGTCTACAGATTGATGCTTCAACCATCTGTCAGCTAACAGCTCTTCATGTTTGCCTTATGTGTATTTTGGAACTTCACAGCATAACATGGCAACATGCCGCTTCGTGCATTTTCAGGGATGCCAAACTATACACATATATACATCAGCCTCAATAGTACCAAGCAACCATCTAATCTAAACATTCGGTCTTTTTCATACATCTTGATATGATGCATAGAGGTAGTTAGCACCATTGCATAGCTCCAATTTCCTTCCCATATAAGTCATATTTTTATACCCCATGTCCAAATGAATAATTCTCTCTAATACATCTTTTTCAGGAGACACAAGGATAAAACTCTCAAATATAGGCCACAGCTTGAGAACAACCAAGTTTCCACCACTAATGCAAAAAAAAGAAAAAAAAAAAGCTTAATTTAATAATCTAGTCAACAATGTTATATAATAAACACTTTTGTCACTTCAGGGTGGAGCTGAAGAAAATTTGCTTGGATTTCAGCAATAAACCTGGGTCATTTTTACATCCTTTTTCATTTGTGGAATACATTACCTTCAGTGATTTGGATGTCAGATAACAAATCAGCCTTGTATTCTTTATTTCTCTCAGCAACAAAACAGATATATATTAGATATACCATATGCCAAGATGGAAAAATGAATACAAACACGACGTTATATAGACTATAAAGGAGGGGTCACCAACTCCAGTCCTCAAGGGCTACCATCCTGCAACTTTTAGATTCACCTCTGCTCCAAAATGTCTGAATTTCCTCACCAGCATTCATTCCTCTTTGCAATAGGCTGGAAATGAGCAGTTTATTTGATCCAGGTGTGTTTGAGCAGAGACGCATCTAAAAGTTGCAGGACGGTAGCCCTCGAGGACTGGAGTTGGTGACTCCTGCTATAAAGTATTTATCTCTTCTTGTACTCCAAGTTTGAATAGTGTATGTGCATTAGGATCAAAGCTGTGGAAACCACAGTGTCGGGACAAGATATATTATTATTTTGTGATGCATTGTTTTGAAATTTGAAGTGTTTCCGAGTGAAAAGATAAGCTCTACTTGAAGAACTAGAAAGTAGGTTAATTGTTAAAGCAATAACTGTGGATACTGGTCTAAGTATATTAGCTATTTGTCTATGATGAACAGCATAATCATAGATATCAAAAATGGTCATCTAAAGTACAATATGCAAAATAACTCAAATTTATCTCAAATAAAACAGGAGTAATTAAAAAGATCAAGTAGAGAAACTGGAAAAAAACACTTCATTGGGTGAACCATTTATCACCATCAGTCATTAAATAGATTTATAGAGCAAACCAATAAACTAAATGACACATAGGGAAAGTACATAGAGGAAACTCAAAATCAATCTGGAGAATCAGATTATTTGCCTATTTTTACTCTAAAATGAATTAAATCAAACCTGCCATGATATAATAAAAATGGAGCTACGTTTGATCATTTTCCTATTGCTGCATTCATTAATAATCATTTGTCATATACAGAACTGACCATTAACAATTTTAAGACAGGGGGCCTTAAGGATAAATTATAAATGACTAAATGCGAAATAATGAGTCTAGAATACCAGTGATTAAACTCGACAGGCGGATTGGGGCAGCGTCTACTGTGAAGCGGGCGCTGTAGCGGTCCATCGTGGTGAAGAGAGAGCTGAGCCAAAAAGCGAAGCTCTCGATTTACCGGTCGATCTACGTTCCCACCCTCATCTATGGTCATGAGCTTTGGGTCATGACCGAAAGAACGAGGTCACGGGTACAAGCGGCCGAAATGGGTTTCCTCCGCAGGGTGGCTGGGCTCTCCCTTAGAGATAGGGTGAGAAGCTCGGTCATCCGGGAGGGACTCAGAGTAGAGCCGCTGCTCCTCCACGTCGAGAGGAGCCAGTTGAGGTGGCTCGGGCATCTGGTCAGGATGCCTCCTGGATGCCTCCCTGGTGAGGTGTTCCGGGCACGTCCCACCGGGAGGAGGCCTCGGGGAAGACCCAGGACACGCTGGAGGGACTATGTCTCTCGGCTGGCCTGGGAACGCCTTGGGATTCCCCCGGAGGAGCTGGAAGAAGTGGCTGGGGAGAGGGAAGTCTGGGCCTCCCTTCTGAAGCTGCTGCCCCCGCGACCCGACCCCGGATAAGCGGAAGAAAATGGATGGATGGATTTGACACAGCATTTAATTCATCATCCATAATTAAAGAGGTTTCTGTATCCACCGAATCCATGCGAATATAATCTACATGGTAAACACAAAACAAAGTAGAAACAAAAGTCTTGTTTGTTTTTTTTGTTGTTTTAGGACCAAACAATATTCATTAAGATGTGTTCCATCAAGAAGTACAGGATCAACATTACTCTTTTTTTCAGTAAAGTGACCTGCTTTCACCTACATATGAGAGGGTCCAGCGCAGACTAGCTCACTGGACTACTGGGGGATTTCCTGGTGGGCAGATGGGGCCAGTGGGTTAGCCGTCGCGCTTGAGTGACTCTCCTCCGCTCCGGTCAGGTCAGGTAGATCTCAGCACAGTGGACCTATAAACACATGACAGAGCGCTACAATCACTCAGTTTGAATCACTGAACTTAACAACAACCACTGTTATTTGCTGAGATGAATTTGTGAACAGACTGAGCTCAAACACAACTCATTAAGCTCCTAGCATCAGACTGTAGCTACGCTAACACAACAATCTACTTTTTTGAAGTAAACTTGCTTTTAATTTAAATGTTAAGCAATTTATGATCTTTTAAATGATCTCTGTTGAAACCATTAAATCAAATTTAACAGCATTCTCATTCTCCATTTTAAAAAAAATACAAAAATAATTCTATATGTATGGCTAGTATTAAAATGTATGCATTTACGAGGGGCCTTGAAGCTTTGGGAGCCACATGAGCTGTGAAGATGGAGGAACTAAAACAAACTAATGCAAAAAGATGAGGGATTAAAAAGGAAAGAGCAGTAATGAAAACGTAAAAACTTTGATCTGTTTGGAGCTCCTTCCTCAGAGTTCAAGATCCGGTATTTCCACCAGACACGATGAGACTTCAGTTGATATCTGCTGCTTATAGCAGCTTTAACAAGGTCAGTGGTGGGAAGTAACGAAGTACAAGTAGATATACATATATCTACATATACATATATATGTAGATGTATATATACACACATACACACATTTATTTAATCGCTGAATAAGTAAAAGTTGAACGTATGAACACAGAGCATGCTCATTGCTCATTGATTGATTTCGTCTCCTGTCATGGTGGCAAACATCGCAGTGGGAGGGAGGATGAAAACAGTCACGATGCTCCTTCTGCTTGGTTACTTGTTGCGCCGTTGGACAGTGTTCATAGTTGAACGTTATTTACCGTTAATTGCGATGTTTCAGTTGTGGTTTCTGACATGTGCAATATGGGCAACCGCCCAGGGCGTTATTTTTCTAGGAATAGCAGGAGACCTCTGCGGATTGTAGCACAGCGATGAAAGCAAAACAGAATGAAGTGAGTTTTAATTGATACTGGTTAAATATATTTCAGCTCTAAGTATTTAATATCTAGGTGTTTTTATGGGAATGTGGATCTTTCAGATCAATCTGAAAACCAATTTTGATAGGTAAACTTAATGTTATTGTGTCATTTAGCGCGGGGCGCTGGTCTTGGTCTTGGGTTCGGTGGTCTTGACTACAACTCTGCTACATGGCTCCTTGGTTGCATGTCCTCCACCCCGCCCGCACCTTCTTTACATCCCCTTTCAGTTAGATTTCTTTCTAAATAAATGTGACTAATGAAGTTCATGCTATGTTAGGACAGGAGACAAAATGTTTCCATCCCTGAAATTATGATTCATAGGATCACATATCCAAGTCTAAACTGTTACAGAGAATAAACACAATAAGAGCATGTTTAATCTGTGGTAGTGTTAATTAAAATGGCACATTTCTGATGTATTAAAATTAAATACGATCGGCACACTTAATGATATTAGCGATTAGGTAATGCATTCAGCAAATACTTTTACTTTTAATACTTAAGTATTTTTAAAAGCCAGTACTTTTTTACTTTGACTTAAGTAAAATGTTAATGTGGTACTTTGACTTTTACTTGAGTACATTTTTGACTGTGTATTTGTACTTTTACTTAAGTACATTTTTTGAGTACTTTCTCCACCACTGAACAAGGTTAGCATTGTTTTATTTTTCTAACTTCACAATGATTTTGTTGTTATGGCTGTTGAATGTTGTTTACATGGTCTTTTATACATTAACAATACTAATATCTTGCACAGACTGAGGCGATGATGACTCAGGAGAAGCAATAGACAGCCAGAGGGCCCAAAGCCCAGATTGCACTGTTATACTAGTTAGATTTTATGTTATAGCTACAGGTAGATATTGTTGATGTAAATCATATTAGCAATCTGAGGATAATAATCATCACATTAGCACTGTAACTTTATATAGACCTATAATTCTCATTAAAATTTCAGTGGATCTGATGAAAGTTGACGGTGGGCCGGACTGCCAGGAGCTCCCAGGACACTTTTCCTCCCCAGTCCGGCCCTGGCTTCTGGCAGCACTATTGATCTTAATAATGAGCATATTGAAAGCCAACAGCATGTGTTTGCGCCCCTGTTTACCGAGCAGTAATTACAACAAAGATTTCCTTGGTAACGTTCTGGTCCAATGTTGTTTTTGGACAGTTTTTTTTAGCTCAAAATATTTCATCGGCAAACATGCACAGTTGGTGCGAACAGAGAAACGGTGCAGCACGGGGTTTATGTATGACAGAATGAAAAACGGTTCCTATTCTCATCATGTATGTACCTATTTCTGAATTTCTGAAGAGAAGACATGCCCTTTCACTTTTTTTGCGTTACATCCATTTGTCACTTGGCTGACTCCTGAAACATTTGTGTTAATTAAATTTTGTTCATTTGCTTAAAAAAAAAAAATCAGTTCACTTGCTTAGCCTGATGGATGACTTTGCTATACTTAACAAGCACTCTGGCGGCATGCAGGTGACCATCATTTATCAGTGTTATCGAACTGTGCCAACAGTATAAAAAAATAAGTGGACGGAAAAAAAGATGGCAAAAAATCTAATTAATTTCATATTGCACTGATCTTCCATGTGAGTGGGTGAGCCTTAAAAAGATGTAAACAGAAGTGACATGTGGAGTTGCTGAAAGGATCACTCACACAAAGCCTTGTTAGCTGGAGGACATTGACAAAGGAAAAGGGGACAGGGGGAGTCTGGTCGTCACGGAGAGGAGCTGACAAACAACTTTGAATATATCCACATATTTTAATGAAATCCTGTCATTCATATTGGCTGCGATTTTTTTCCCCGGGACTTTATGTCATATCTTTGAGTTGTGTATACCATAAATGTCATTATGCTAAACATTTAGGCAGTCTGTCAATTGAGCATTAAATTGTTCCAGTTCCTGTACACAAAGGGGTGTTGTACTCCAAGCTGACAGTCGGCTTTCTGTAAAATCGTGACCATTTATGAACAGCTGCCTGCTCTTTATGCTGCAGGGTTTCCTCCAGAACGTTTTCAATGGGGTGGCAAGACGGGAGAAACAGATCGTCTTGGGGTGGCACGCCAAGATAACAGAATGTCAGGAGCAAGGATGGGGCGTCTTTTACCGTTTGTCGTTATTGTGAAAATAAATTATTGCGTTAAGAATTATCCATCACTGTGGTAATAATAAAATAAGGTTTGAAAACCCAAACAGTGTTAGTATGATTGAAGTTATTACTTTTACAGTTTTTTATACTGTTGGTTTCATGACATCATCAATCAAAGCTGATCTAAAGTGCTTCAAAATATGATTGAAATGAATTATTGTGCCCGGTGTAAACAATGGGATTCAACTCTGATTGATTAGCACTTTGTTGGTTTGATCAGGATTGTTTTTGTCTCTTTTAAGAGTGGATCTTAATTGTTTAATCTGCAAATGTATAAATTAAAGAGTGTTGCGTTGACACATTAAAACAATTCTGAATGACGTACATCTACGTAGTAAAGGAAAACGATAAATATAACCCTGTGCTATACAAAAAGAGCTTTGCTTATATTTTTATATCTTAAAATATGCATAGACTGCTGCTTCTTTCTAGTTTTGTACTCATATGTTATATTTACAGACTCACATTTTCATGTCGTTTTTGCTTGCCGTTTACAGTGGTGAGGTGTCTAAGAGAGCCAAGTCTCCCTCCTCCTGACGATGTTTAGATTGGCGAAGATACCCAGAAAACATTTGCAAGTTAAAATCCTCATCAGACCCCAGAGACATTACAATAATAGCTTCATTAATCTCATAAATCGGTGGTATCACTCAGCCACGAGAATGTCAGACTACGGCGAAGCAACAATCTGCTTGCAATAGTTGCCATTCATGGAAGAGTAGGAGATTGATAAATGATGATACGACACTAAAGTTGTCATAGTTTGAAATTGCAATGCAAAATATATCCCTCAGTTTTAATATAATTCATAGTGACTCAAACACTCTGAGGAAGAAAACAGAGAATGAATGAGCGACAAAAAAAGCACTGCCTGACTGAGTGTGTTTATTAAAAAATGATGGAGAAGCATGGGAGTAGAATACTTATCAAATATAAATGTGTTCTGCTTCATTTAGCGTATTTTAGGATAAACTATAAATTTCTAAATAGGTTTCTATCTTAGAATTGAGGCCAAAGGTCTCCAGCATGTTGGATTCTGAATTTATTGCTTTGAAGTCGGCTAAAATTGACACCGATAATGTACCATGTTTAAACGTTAAGAAATTGTATGGCATAGTGCAATGTATTTATATAGGGACAAGCAGTACATTAGGTGGTGTTTTATCCCCATTACAGTATTGCAAATCTCATTTCACTGATGTATAAAAATATAAAAATAAGTAGTTGGTTTTCTAGGCAGCCACACCAAATGCAGTTTGATTTCAAGTTAAGCCAGGTTACAATACATTCTTCTAGAAATGTAAAAAATATATATATTTTACAGAAGCATCACAATGTATGTACTGCATACAGAATATGCTCCATGGATACAAAATTTGCAGGAATGGCCCAACAACGTTTTTTGTAATCTCATGCTACACCAGGCAGGCATGCATCTCTGATTTACTTGCATAAAGAGGCTCCAACTGCAGGCTGGGTTTGCCTATTTTCTGACAAATTCAGCTAATAATTATTTGACAACTTGAAGGGACTCACAGACAATGAGCATTCAATTAACAAAAAAAGCTAGAAAACAACTTGGTAAATTTAATAGGACTCAAGGGCTCACAGAATACAGTTTATTTCTTATACCCACGTCAAACATATTATTAGTTACATACTGTATGTAGTCCTTGGAACCAATGTTTCTTAAGCTCTATGCTCAACCACTTGTCTTCCCAGTTCAAAAAATGTTCACTTTGAGGTTTCTAAAAGTATGCCCCTGAAAGCATTACCCATAAATGAGACTAGTTTCAACTAGAAAAGCTTTTTGGATAAGAAGGATGTTGAGATTTGCTGATTGTGCAACAGTGAACCTATTTGAGATGATCTGAGTTTTATGGCATGGTGCACATACTGGGGTCCTGAGGGTATGAACAATAATATTCAGTTTGGTTGTGATAAATGATAAATTGATGAAAAGGGGCCCAAAGTGTGGCAAAGAAAAATATCCTGCACACCATTAAACACCCAGCAGCAGCCTGAACTATTGATACAAGGCAGAATGGATCCATGCTTTAATACTGCCTATGCTAAAATCTGACCCGACCATCTGAAGGTCACAGCTAAAATTAAGACTCACGGGACCAGGCAGCAATTTTCCAATCTGTTATTGTCCATTTTTGATGAGCCAGTGCATACTGTATCCTCCGTTTCCTATTTTTAGCTGTGGCCTTCTGCCGTTTCAAGGTTTGATTGTTGTGCATTTCACAGATGATATTCTCCATACCTTAGTCTTAATGAGCAGTTATGTGAGTGACTATTATCTGTCTGTCAACTCTAATCTCCCCATTCACTTGTGATGTCAATAAGGTCTTTTGTTTCACATAGTTGACATTCACTGGTGTTTTTGACTTTCTCTAAATCGTTGTGAAAATCCCAGTAGATCAGCCGTTTCTATAACAAGAGCAGCCTGACAGCCATACCACATTAAAACTCCCAGATTTTCTTTTTTGCCTGCTGCCATGTGATTGGCTAGAAATATGCTGAATGGATGTGTGGCTATTTGTGTGGCCGTTTGTGCCATCAAGCAATTGAAAATGTGCACCTACTCAAGTGGCTGGTGAGTGTATAGTAATTACATCATCTGTGCACCGCATCACAACTGGCGTATTGTGTTCTCTATGAACAATAGCTCAGCTGAAATCCACGACGTAGCCGTTTATAGCATATTATATTGTTGTTCTTTATCAAAATTTCAGAAGCTAAAAAATGACCCCACGCCATGAGGAGAACAAGTCGTCAGAACGTGAACTTTCTCTCGCACTCGGTAACAGCACACGTTCTGACTCTGTGTAATGTAAATCCATAGTTTGATCTACAGCCTTCCATAAGCACGGGCTGTTTGTGTCTGCCGGGCACAGCTGGGCTCATGTGGGGTTATAAATAGCTAATGTACACAAGCTCTGTTTGCCCGCTGAAATGGATATTCTTTAAACAAACAAACAGGCCTGACCCACACGGGTTGATGGATGAATGTACGCCACAGGGTGCAGTTAGCGGGTAATAGGCTTCCCTGTAAATGCTGGCATCTACGGCAGCTTAACAGCGCTTAACAAATATAAGCTTACACAAGAACTTCGTTGCATATGTATTTCCTGTTGTCCTACGGACACCGACAGTTTTCGGTGACTGTGTTTGACGCCTGCATATAGGCCCAATCTCACAAAGGATCAGTCAATACATTGACCAGTTCAAAAAAGAGAAGAAGAAGAAAAGAAATACACATCCAATTTGTATATGTACCTGCCAGCCACACACCCGGTGAGCCGGCATTGGGCTGTAACAGGTCTGCAGGCTCATGAATGCAATGATAATTTGCACCTCTAGAGGCCCGGACTATCGAGCGAAGGCTCATTTACTTTGCTGTGTTGACAGGGAAGGAGCTTAATGTGCCTTTGCAGATGTTTGTGTGTTTCTGCGTGTGTGTAATCATGCGTGACCGTGCAACAGGGATTCACTCATCTCTGCCAAGGTCAGAGAAGGAAGCTGTATTCATTAACCACAGCCGCTGATTGTGCATTCAGAAGGAATTTACATTGTGCAGCTACAATGAGGATATAACAATGGACATGGTGCTTGTGGTGCAAAGATATTTCTCTGGCTCATCAACCATGGACCTACCCAAAGTTGTATTTTCAAAGGATCTCGTAATCGTCCTCTCTGTCCAAAACAAACAAAACCAAGCATTTAATGAGTGTTTTCTTCTCAATTTCACAAGAACATCAAATCAAATTGAAAGCTACGACTTGACTGGATAGTTCAAAACCTTTGAAAGAAGGATATGTTAAGAGGTGCCAAGCAGTTAATACCTCACCTGTAGTTGGTAACTATCACGGTATTCATTTCATTTATATCCAGCTCAGCTGGTCCTGGAGGTTGAAGCTAATGGCTAGTCAGATAAGGGCTAAGACCAAAGTAGACTTCTGCCAAACAACTTGATTCACTCAGTGTTTGGATTTCGTGTTGCCACATGGCAAATTGGTACCAAAATAGAACAAAAGAGCAAAACTTTAAAAAATATCCAAAAGCAGTCGTCCTCAGCTGTTTCGGCTCTGATTGGAGTCAGCGGTTCAGTTTGCTGGATTGCAAACACGGCTAGGAGACTTTGACACATAAGAAGTTGTTTCATGAAACAACCTTTTTCATGATGTCTTTGAGATTTTAATATTTTCATGACATTAGAAGTGTGAATTGATCTTGTTCTCTCTCTGATAGCCATTAGTTTCACTTCCCAAGACCAAATAATCTGGATTTATGCTAAATGATGAAGATTCTAAGAAAGTTATCTACTGTAGGAAAGATATTAACCGTCTGTAGCCTTTAAAAAAAAAACTTTATTCAGAAATGACCTGAACTCTTTGTAGTTTAGGTCTTTTCTGAACCTGAACTGTTTTTTGGGGCGGATTTAAGTCTCCAAGATGGACTGATCTTCACAACCCTGTCGTCATTGGGTTTTCTTTCCTCTTCACAAAGTTCTCTTACAGGAAACTTAAACTACTTTTGCAGCACAGACTAAGCAGCGTCGCAACACAGAGAGAAATGAAACAGTGTTGAGTGTTTGGAAATCCCAATGTGGGAAGATGAAGAGCATAAGAGGACGGCCATCCCTACACACACACACACACACACACACACGTTTCCACTTTGAGCCACAAGACGTGTGTGAAGAGAGGGATTGCTTGGTCCGAGATTGAAGATTAGAATGAGAGGCAGACAATACAGACCAACTTGTTCCCTTCATCAGGTTCATCCATAGCTGAGCTAGGTGACAGAAAGGTAAGAATAGGAGAGGAAGGGCAGGTTGTAAGAAGTAAGCGTACAGAAAGCTTGCGATACCGACATCATCTTTTTAACAGATAAGGAAGTTGGGTGACGGTAGCTAAAAGTCAAACTTAGTTCAACCAAGTCTTCCAGGCCAAAATAATCCCATCAACCATCAAGTTTAAATTAAATCTCCTTTAACATGCTCGCTTCATTTCTCAGCATCACGGACATTTTTTCCCATTGCATATCTTTTTCCCATGGCCTAATGCTTTCCCACACAATGAAGACCCAGGACTCAATGGCCCGTTTCACTCTTATCAGCTGCCTGCTTCTCTGCACTTCCTCGGCTGTGAAAGCTCACTGCTGTTCTGCTCTGAGACAGAGAGGAGGAGAGAGAGCACCGAGGAGGTAGTTCCCCTGGTCCTTTGTGCCACCCGCCCTCCACTGCCCCTGGGGTAAACACCAGCAGCTGGACCAGTGGAGAAACAACATCTGCAAACACGCTATGCGAGAATGAGTCCTTGTTCCGGGGTCCGCCTTGGCCACCCTTCAAAGAAAAACCATATCAATACATCTATTCTGAAGTGAGAGAATGAGAACTGTTTTTTTCGGGGCGGATTTAAGTCTCCGGGATGGACTGATCTTCACAAGCCAAAATGAAGGCCGAAATTGCTTTAATGATAAAACTGGGGGAGCAGAGAGTGGTGCTGCTGCTGGTTTGGATGTTGAAGTTGATTAGTTGGTCATGTGATGACGGCCTTTCTCCGAGCTGTCTTTAATTTGCTCAGCTAGTAAAGAAAAGTAATTAATCTCATACTTCCGAGACCTCTCAGGGGGTGGAGGGGTTCAGCATCACATAACGGCAAGTCTTATTGTGAAAATTCTTCCTTTTTTTAAAGCAAATTGGTTGAGTGTCTGAGAGGCTTAAGTCCGGGTTTTCCTGCACAAAACTATCTCAAGGGGGATTTAACCTCTGTAGAAACTTGTCCCCTCTTCTGCAGCTGCCTTGGTTACACTTTGAAAGATGAGGCCTTGCTGTAATTTCACAAAAAGTATCTGACAATTCCACAAAGATTGAAGGCTTCATTGTTAACCACACAGAATTGTAAACTCTTACAAAGTGGAAAAAGGACGGTGACAACAACAAAAGTGGTAAAAAATTGAATATTGAGAAGAAAGATTATTTGATAGATTCGAAGATAGAGAAGAATTAAATTGATTAGTGATGAAATATTTCATGAGGGAGTGTGCACAAACGAAGGTGATGAGAATAGAACAGAGAGAGAGAGAGATGAAGGATAGATAATCCCCCCTGCCTGATGCTGGTTTCGTTTGACTCTGTGCGATAACAGCAGCTGGAGATCGCCCGTGAAATCTAGACCCCTCCGTTATCCCACCGCTTCCCGTACAACAATGCTGTTTACTGCTGTATCGCTTTACCTCAACAGTAACCTACCTCTTCAAATTACAGCCATAATGCGTTTGCAGAACAGCGGACGCACAGTGGAAGTCACCGCTGATAAGGAAACGCTCACACAGTGACAAGAACGGGACAGGCCCCAGAAATATGCACGCAGGAGAATCTCGCTGGTAAAGTCGAGCTAAGACGTCCTCAAAGCTGCCGAGGAATCAAATGAAAGCAGATCTATCCATGCAGGTTCACAGGAAGTTCTCATTATGAAGGGGAATAAAAACACCAGGAGACCACAATAAAGTATGTGACTTTTGCCATTGTTCAGTTTAACTGGAAATTCAGCTGTAATTCAATTCAGGAGAAAAAAATCTGAATGATTTACAAAGTTCCAATAATATACACACAAAACTTATATTTTCTTGAAATGCTATTTTTGAAACAATTTTGGCACCAAATCTTCTTTGATAGGAGTCTATGAGCATCCCATATCTTTTTTTTTAAAGCAATATTGTTTGTCAGTTATAATAGCTCAGGACTTTGATTAGGCCAGCTAAAAACTTGAATCTCTCGACATTGTTCTGTAGATTTGAATATTTGCTCGGACTCACAGTGATGCTGAAAAATAAAACCTATCTTCAGCTTTCTATTGGACACCTTAAGATTTCTGATCAAAACTGGCTACTATTTGGAGTGATTCATGTTTTTTTAAATAAAAAAAACATTGTTCCATGTAAATAAAAATGGCCGCTGCTCATAAAAGCTGCCACCAACGTTTTTCACTAAGGGAAACGGGGCTCCTTTTCTTAACATCTTGTGTTGTTTTGGGGCCAAACTTACCCTTTGAAATTATAATATTAGGTGCAAGTTTAGCTTTCATCAGACCGTAACACATTCTGAGACATTCTGTTGAGTTTCCCTTTGGAGGAAAATACTTGTTTCCTGAAGCTCTGCTCCTTCAAAGAGAAAACAAAAGATTTGTCGCCACATGTAAAACACAACCAGGACTCGGCTGAATTTCCTGGAGCTCCAACAAAATTGCACATAAACAATTATAGCCAATTAGAAACAAAATGACTGATGCTTTATAATTATTTTGTAACCATTAAGCAGGCAGCAGGCAGCAATTTCGAGCCACCAGTGAAGATTTTGAGCTTTATTAGACGTGAAACTGGTAACGTCACCCGGGTTTATCGTCACAGGGAGCCGCCGCCGCGATTGGTGCGCGTTAACTGGTTGCTCCAACTGTGACATGAGCTGCAGATTCTGAGCTCGGGAGCTTTGGCTTTCATGGCCCATCTCTGCATCACCTCAGAGGCCTTTCACAGCAACGATCATCGCCGCTCACAGTCCTCAATAGACATTCATCTCCAGCTCATTCACGACACACACATTAACCTGACATCTGGAGGATATGGTTGTGTGGGTGAGAATGTTTTCACTTCTACTGGCTGTGCAGCATGTTAATGCATATAGTGTACAAGCTGTAAATAATGTGCGTGTGTGTGTGTGTGTGTGTGTGTGTGTGTGTGTGTGTTTGTAG
Source organism: Poecilia reticulata (assembly GCF_904066995.2). NCBI lineage: Eukaryota > Metazoa > Chordata > Actinopteri > Cyprinodontiformes > Poeciliidae > Poecilia > Poecilia reticulata. The sequence continues at coordinate 10,884,051 of NC_088851.1, forward strand.
GGATAAAATAGCTTTGGCTGCATTTTCCACACAGCAGATAAGGATCAGAGGCGCCCTGATAGTAGGAATTAGGAGCAGGGATCCCATTGATCTCTAATGGACCGCTACAAGCAGTCTGAGAGCCCATCAGTGTATCCAAGGAAACAGGATCCCGCGTGTGTATGCACGCGGGCACGCACACGCGCACGAAACAAACAAGATAGACACACTCACTTATGTTATAAATGCAAGAAATGTTACTGCTGGGATTAGGTTACACGGCAACAACGCCCCCAGAATCAATGATGAAGGCTTAATTACGGAGGATGAGAGATGAGACCGCACGTGTGGATATGCATGTGTGTATCAGTCCGCCAATTTCTTTATTTTTTTTTGTTTCCTTTTGCTGCAGAAAAGGAATATCAGAGAGAGCTATTGTTTCAAGGCTGAGGGTTTAAGTGAAACTGGAAGGTCAGTGGACAAGATTGCCTGGTCGTCGCCATCTGTAGCTATGAAGCTGAGGACAGGAAATCAAATTACCCTTTTCTCTCTCACGCACACACACTCGCAGTCATATACAAGTGCAGAGGAAAGGGACAGTGAAAGATGGCCTCCCGAACGTCTTGATATTGTGTCTCTTGTCTCTCATCTGAGATGAAATGAATGCATCCCTCCTGCCTCTGCGCTCCTCGCCTTTTCTTGTTTTCTGCCCTACTGGGTACATCAATTACCCGCTGATGAATGACACAGAGAATTGTATCTGTGCTTACCACTCTCACTGTACAGTGTCAGCAATTCATCCTGTGTGTGAAAACTCGGCGTCATACGATTCGCTTCGGTGGGACGCTGTTAATCTCTGCAGGAGCAATTATAACGGCATCATTGGAGGCATTTCGCGGGAATGTTGCGCTGCATGTTCATGGATTCGTTCTGCAGCAGGCAGTGCAGCAACTCGCTATCACATAAAGTTAATGTTTTGAATTCATTGTTGGATTTAACTTACTTTTTATTTCAATTTCCATTCTCCTTTTTGTTTTTTTTAAAAAGATCACATCTCATTGTTTGCTGAAAAAAACATAATGTGGAGATTTACACTTTTTCTGTCGTGTCTGTTGAGGGGATCTGTACTATTCTTCTAAATAAAAAATTAATTCAAAGTGTGTTCCTTTACTTGTCTTGTTTTTGACTTTCTTTGAAAGTTAAATGTTGCAGATCAAACTCATTTTAATATTTTTTGTTTTTAAATGATTTCAGAAAAAAAAACATACAAATAAAAATATTTCCCCAAATAAACCTAAACCAATGTGAAAAAAATGTTTTACCCAATTAATTAAATCATGATTTAACTTTTCTTGTGAAAAAAACCTAGTTAATTTTATCAATCAGATGGCCTAATTGACCATTTGAGAAATTATTCAAATTTACAACAGGAACTGTCTGCCAATATTGAACAGGCTTAAATCTCAAAAAAGCAACTTACAACACTATCAACATTAAGGAATGTGTTAAATACACAGTTAATTCAGAAAGCTGTATTTTGAGAATGCAGTGAACAATAAGAGCCATTATCTACAAATGAAGAAAACATGAAACGGTAGCGATCCTTCCCAGCTCTCAGCCACAAAAGAAAACAACAAAACGTCTAAAGCACTGCAGGCCTCCTCTGCCTCAGTTGGACAGTCACTAAAAAACATATCTTGATTCCTGAGATTTCTTGGAAGATATTATTTAGACTGTTAAGATACAAACTTGTAAGTCTGCATCCTTTTCTGTTTGTCGCTTAAATAACAGCTTTTCTTAAAATTGTAATATGAAACATGGCAGTGATAAAAAATTGTTAAAAAATGCTCTAATGCTCTAGGGCTGCTTTCCCTCTAGCAGAAAATCATGAAAGAGGAAGGCGCAACCTGGTAATGCTTGATATGGTGCACTTATTAATCAGAGAAGATATATTTTTAGCTTTTTATAAACCAGGACCCAAATGCAGACAAAATCGGAGGCAGTAGATTAAGCGAGAATGTTTAATTATGAAAACCAAACAGCAAAAACTTAAAAATGAGACTTGGGAAATGGACTGAAAATCCAGGATCTTAAACGGTAAGGAGAGGTGGAAATGATGAAGCAAACCAGAAGAACTGATTAGAAAAACGGGAACAGCTGAGGGAGGCAGGCAGAGGAGAATCAGGTAATGGAAAACAGCTGGGAAGGTGAGCAAATTAACAGACTGAGATAAGGTGAATAATTAACACAGTGAACTAAACTGGAAATCAGAGAAACATTAAAAAAATAATGCAATACTGACGAAAAGGAAAACGAGCACAGGGAACAGACCTAAGAAAGAAATAAACATAAAGGCATAATATGACATGGCAAGATCTAAAATGCTATAAACAAACAACACAAATAATCAAAATAAAAACCCAGAACAAAACCAAAGCCTGAATGCAGCAGGATCGTGACAGATTAGAGAAGATCAAGTTTAAAGTTGGATGATTGTGGTTGCCAGACAATTTCTCAGTGTATCTGCAGTCTGGGTTGTTTCTGTGTGGACTGTGAAGTTCTGACTGTGCATGTGTGAGTTTCCTTTGGATATTGTGTGCATGTTGGGGTGCTGTGGTGGTGCAGGGGTTAAGCACAACCCACATATGGAGGCCTTAGTCCTCAACGTGGCCGTCGCAGGTTCAATTCCCAGTGACCTGGTGACCTTTGCCGCATGTCTTCCCCCTTCTCTCATTACCCACTTTCCTGTCAATTCACTAACAAATAAAGCCCACTAGAGCCAATAAAACCTTTAAAAAAAAGATATTGTGTGTGTGATCTTGTATTTGTTACAGTGTAAAGACGATAATATGCTGACATCAAGTAAGTCATGCATCAGAAAAGCAAACACCTCTTCTGTCGGGCTTCAAAGCCAACTTTGAGAAATAAACACAAAGCTCACATCAAAATATCCCGTTATGTCCAGAAGTTTGAAGCTGAACGCAGCATCAAACTGGGTGTAAGTACAGCAAGAACACCACTGAGAACCTCAGAAGCAACAAACGTAAAACATCATAACTCGTTTGTTCAGAGTTCTGCAGCTGATTCTTTTTGTGTCCAAGTGGTATCCATGCTGTTACTATAATAAAAAAGTGTCATATAATAAAAGGTTTTTGACCATTTAAAAATATCAGCTTTTTTTTTATCACATTTTTGATATATTATGAAGCAAAGATTCTAGTTGTGAGATGGAGCATTGTGGGATTTCAGTCAGATCAACTCACGCTTTTACTTTGAAAAATATAATGTGAATTACATCATATTATAGCACTTAAAACTGTCAGAACAACTCAAGCGGGTTCCCAGCTGAGCCTCTAAATGGTACTCTTCAGTTCGAATTTTGCCTCCGCTTTTCTCTAAAATTACATTGACTTGACCAAATGATAACCCAACACTACAATAGAAAAGGCTAATTACAAGTGTTTAAGCTCCTTTTGTAATTGGCCAACTTGGACTCTCTTATGTTTTATCCTGAGAAGTTTCTTTCTCGTTCCCATGACACAAGTGGTCACAAATGAACTTGGGATGATTTTCAAGGGCTTGCTTTCAGTCTTTACTTTGCTTGTGTTAGCTTCTGCAAACGAGAGATAAAATGGTTGTGGTGCAGGAGAGTGCAGTTTTATTACCCCATGCACTACTCTTGTAATTATTTGTAATCATTGCCATCAGCAGCAGAAGAAATTTGCTTCAAGCAGATTAAGTGAAAATGTGCAAGAACATATGAAACTGCATAAAGTGCACAAAAAAGGTGTATTTGGTGAGAGGAGATAAAGTTTAAAGTCATCCCTGTTGTTTGCAAATATCTAATTGTCAGTATTAACATTACTGCAAAGTTTTCAGTCCTAATAAACAAATGTCATGGCATCCATAAAGTTCTTCGGGCTAATGAGGTGATTGGCACTAAGTGGAATAAAATAATCAACATGGTGAATTCAGTAAATGTTTTGGAAAGGGACTCAACATGCACTGTTGCAAACTTTACTCTCTTTTGGTTACACTCAACATTGTTTCGAGATCTCTCTAAAGTTATCATATGAACATACACAGTGGCGTGCAGTGGGGTTTCCGTCAGGGCCTGAACAACACACTTTGCAAAAACTATGCACCACACCAAGCAACAGACATGCAATAATATGCAAATAAATAAAAATACACCACGTAAAGCAACAATGTAGCCCAACAATGTATATCAATCAATATACCAATGTATGTTTTAACAAACTACACAGGCAACAATAGCGCACATAATTGAACAGCCAGCAATTTAGCAAAATTTTCTATGTTCCCTAATTAAGCTCACCATCAATCCATGCTGTTCAGTTAGCATAGGTGAACAATTAAAAGAAAAAAATATTAAGTTTGCATGAGAATGTAAGCTAATAGAAAAGTAACACTCACCCATTACTTGTAAATAAAATCCACTGGCTTGTTGTGCTCAGTGCTAGCTGTTAGCCACGCGTAGCGCTCATAGATACAGCCTTTAAATTGCCTTACAAGATGCGTTTAATGCACTTTTTATCGTAGGAAATTAAAGTCAAACCTCAATAATGCCAATAATTAACTTGCTTTTAGACTAAAAAATTAATTATAGATAAAATTAAATATGATTAAAACATTTTACACTCGCACTCTTTCTTTGCAGTTTTCTAGGGCTAGCAGAGAAGGCCCTGCTGGCCGTAACAGCAGGGCACATACAATATTATTATCATCATCATAGTAATATTTCTCAGAATGCAATTGTGTCTATTTACAGTTTATTTACAGGGGGATAGTTAAACATATATATACATCTCACATCACTGTACAAGACACAAAGAAACACTGAAGTGACTTTAGTGGCAATTTGGATATCCTGGGAGAAAAACTGTTATTCACAAATACCACAGAATCACAGCTAGCTTTATTTCAAGCAAAATGATCTGAGAATGTTTTAGAATGGCGTTGCCACGTTAATACTGAGAGAAGTTGGTGTTTACAAAAACATGTTAAAAGAAAACCATGAAGATTTCTATACATTGAATTTGTAACTGAAAATACCTAAAAACTAGCATTTCAGCTCAAGAAAAGCATCACAGACAGGCTAAAATTTTGCAGATAGTACGACCGTGGACAGCAGGAAGGTCGTGCAAACCAGATTTCTCTGAGGAATCTTCCCTTCTATTGTATGAGACGTCTGGAAAATGATTTGTCCAGTGTGGAAAAAGATATAAGCTACAACGTGTTCTGTATAGTACCACCTCTGTGGGACATGTGTGAAATGCATTCAAGCAAGTGGGCTTTCACAATACATGTGCCCAGCAACACTGTTGTAAATAAAGATCAGGATGAAAAGGAAAACTTTATCCATCTATTTAAGCAGAATTACATTATTTTCTAAACACCCTTTATTTAGTGTTGCCTTTGATTAACAACTGGAACACAGATTCAGGGTTTCCCTCAAAGCCTGGCTGGCCACCAGGCTTTACTTGTGGCCCCACCAGGCTTAGCATTGTTCATTTATTAGATTTTTTAAATGATTCCCCTTTCTTTAAGGCTTTATAATTAGTGTTTAGGTGTTAATCTTCCAGTCTTATAAAAATGCACAACTATCAAATTATATTTTCAAATTTCTTGTCAACTTTAAACATCTTTTAACTCAGAAATACGGCGGGTGACTGGATGACTGCCGTAGCGTCCCGGGCATCAGGCCTAGCACCTTTTCTGGAGTAAACCATGTAGATTAAATATAACCTGGATTACACCCTTTTATTACTTATCCTTATTTACCACTGTAATGTTCCTTTTTTTTCCACTTTGAGCTGGCTTGTTGCTGGGACGTGCTATACAAATAAACTTTAGCTGACATTAGTATAGTTTAACACAGTTTAACTGCACTACATTACAAAACACAATGTCAAAAGGTCACTGGTGAAGCCTTTTCTCAAACTGGGCCAAAGCTCCTTGCACAGCAAAGACATAAAACTCGAGAAAAAGTATCTTACCGCAGTCTGGTCCTCTGAGCAATCCTTCAACATATCGCTGACATGTTCAGGGTGCTTTGATGTTGTCAGCTCTCAAGGCCGAAACTCTATTAAGAGAATAATTGCTGACATTTAACGTCCTTGTTTTACATAATGAGTACAATAAACCAGCATGGCACTGCGAGTGCTGAACAGTGCTGGTCATTTTACAGTGATCCCACAACTACCTAAATAAAAGACTCGGGTATTCCACTTATTTGGAAGCTGGACATTTTACATTTAGAGAAAGCTGCACAATGGCAAAGGCAGCATCTTTTATTACAGAGAAAAGTACTGCCTTATCTGCTGATCTGTACGAATTATGCGGTGAACCTTTGTACTTTACAGCATTCCAGCAGACAAGATAAGGGCCGATAACAAAACAGCCTCCTCTATCAAAGACACTGGAGAGGATGTAATAGAAAATGAGCAAGAATGTAGGATATCACTGTAAACAGAGCTGCAGTTTCAGTCACCATCGCTTTTCTGAAGCTACTTTTTGAGTCCCGCGTGCGGAGTTGATTCTTTCTCTTATAACGTGTGCATGATGAAACTGCAGATGCCTGGTGAGCATCATGCAATTAAGCTTGGCAGTTCTGGATTCCAGCAGGGCACTAGAGAAACACAAAGCACTTATCCAGTTCTGCAGGGAATGATCGTTGTAACAGAGATAATTAACAGATGTTCTACTGCTCCTATAGGTGAGAGACCCGAAGCAAAAGCTGATCCAAGACAACAGTTGGACTTCAACAGTTTGGATTGTCTTGCTGTGTTTGCAGACATAATTTCCCCCAACTTCATTTACTCAAATTTGACATCTGGGTTGCGGTTTTGGCTCCAAACAAACAGAATTTGCTCATTTTTACAGGTGTTAGCCGAATGAAAGCCAGATTTTTTTTTTCTTGAACAAATTGGAAGTAAATTTGCACAGAGGCTTCCTATTTTCAAAGTAGTGGTATATTATGAGTGTTTCCTCCAGAGAGACGTCCATGTCTTCAGGAAAATCAGGAAAAGTGCTTCCAAAACCAGTGTTTGGTCTGTTGTCTGGCTTACTTTGCCATTTTTATGGTTGAAGCAACATTGACTTCACCTTAACCCTTGTATGCCAAAATGGGGTCCAACCGACCCCACACACGTAAAACTTGTATCATTTTCCATAGGCCTCTACGTTTGCCCAGGTCCTCACACACACAAGGGTTAAATATGTTCTCTAAAGAGAGGATTTTACACATTTTGCTCAATTAATCAGTTCCACCTAACTAGTTAAAATAGTTTTGCCGAAGTTGGTCGTTGTTTACGGCATTTATCTCTTCCTTGCCATCGATTGCTCTTTTTAAAATAGTTTGAACTCTGACAAGTGGAAAGTGTCTGAATGACAAATGAAAAGTCTTTCTAGATCTAGAATTAGATCTGGACTTTGACTGGGTCCTTTCACTTTGGTTTAAATAATTCAGCTGCATTTCTGGCCTTTTGTTTACGGTTGTTCTGCTGAAAGGCTCAAGTCTTTTTGTGTTATCTGTTTACACTCGGATGTCAACAGATTCTTCCACCTGAGCAGTTTCTCTTTGGCCGTATCTCTGTTTAATGCCATGTCTTTAGGTTTGCGCCAGTGCCGTGGTCTTTCTATTTGAAGATGATGGATTGAGCAATGCTCTGTGAGGATCAGAGTTTGGGATATTGTTGCATAACTCAACCTTCCTTTAAAATTCTCCACATCTTCGCCCCTAACCTGGCTGCTGTGTTGCTTGATCTTCAGGCTCTTTCACGAGTATAAACAGCACAAACAGCTGTGTTTATACTGAGAATCAGCTCTGCATCGGCGGACTCTGTTTACTAATACAGTGGTGGGAAGTAACGAAGTACAAGTACTTCGTTACTGTACTTAAGTACAGTTTTCGTGTATCTGTACTTTACTTAAGTAGATTTAATAATGGGGACTTTCTACTTTTACTCCACTACATTTTACAGTAAGTATCTGTACTTTCTACTTCACTACATTTCTACAAAACTGTCGCGTTACTCGTTACATCCAAGTCGCGTTGCTCTTTTCTTCCGTTAAAATGTGAAGTTCAGGGATTTAAGGTGGCGCCGTAAAATCCGAGCAATAACGTGACTTAGTGTCTGTTGTCACCCATCGGCTCCACCTTTACTCGCACGCGGAGCTCCAGACATGCGCAGTGGTTTCCTCTGAGCGGGAGGAGATGTTTGTCTATAATATAATAGCTGCATAAATTGATATGGCGACATGTAAAATCAGCAGCGCTTCGCTTTCACAGACGGTGGGGACTTCGTCCAACTTTTAGCGTCACTTGGAAGGAAAGCTTAAAGAAAGGTAAGATCTGTGCTAGCAAAGCTAGCTGTACTGAGACACATGTTGCATCTGATGAAAAAAAGTTGTCACTCATGCGCTGAATTATTGTGTGGAGGTGTTGACTGAGGTGTTGCATATATTGGACAACGCTGTGACCAAAGTCTGCAATATAGGGATATGACATTCAGGAACGATCCGATTCTTCTGGACGGATCCTAAGGACTGAAGCCTCACCGAGAGCCGTTCATATATATATATATATATATATATATATATATATAGACATTCATTTAATCACTGAATAAGTAAAAGTTGAACGTATGAACACAGAGCATGCTCATTGCTCATTGATTGATTTCGTCTCCTGTCATGGTGGCAAACATCGCAGTGGGAGGGAGGATGAAAACAGTCACGGTGCTCATTCTGCTTAGTTACTTGTTGCGCCGTTGGACAGTGTTCATAGTTGAACGTTATTTACCGTTAATTGCGATGTTTCAGTTGTGGTTCTGACATGGGCAATATGGGCAACCGCCCAGGGCGTTATTTTTCTAGGAATAGCAGGAGACCTCTGCGGATTGTAGCACAGCGATGAAAGCAAAACAGAATGAAGTGAGTTTTAATTGATACTGGTTAAATATATTTCAGCTCTAAGTATTTAATATCTAGGTGTTTTTTATGGGAATGTGGATCTTTCAGATCAATCTGAAAACCAATTTTGATAGGTAAACTTAATGTTATTGTGTCATTTAGCGCGGGGGCGCTGGTCTTGGTCTTGGGTTCGGTGGTCTTGACTACAACTCTGCTACATGGCTCCTTGGTTGCATGTCCTCCACCCCCCCACACCTTCTTTACATCCCCTTTCAGTTAGATTTCTTTCTAAATAAATGTGACTAATGAAGTTCATGCTATGTTAGGACAGGAGACAAAATGTTTCCATCCCTGAAATTATGACTCACAGAATCACATATCTAAGTCTAAACTGTTACAGAGAATAAACAAAATAAAAACATGTTTAATCTGTGGTAGTGTTAATTAAAATGGCACATTTCTGATGTATTAAAATTAAATACGATCGGCACACTTAATGATATTAGCGATAGGTAATGCATTCAGCGAGTACTTTTACTTTTAATACTTAAGTATTTTTAAAAGCCAGGACTTTTTTACTTTTACTTAAGTAAAATGTTAATGTGGTACTTTGACTTTTACTTAAGTACATTTTTGACTGTGTATTTGTACTTTTACTTAAGTAAATTTTTTGAGTACTTTCTCCACCACTGCTAATCAAGAAACTTCTCGAAGGTTTTGATTGCGCTGGATTTTTAGTGGGGTGTTAAAGTGAAGGGTTTGAATACAAATGCAGGGTATGTTTAAAATCATTTTTTGAAAAAAATATTTTGGTTTTCTTCTTCACATTTTGGACAAACGTGGTTGCACTGCAGTGTGGTTCTGCAGTGAGAAGATATATATCAAAAACTTGTAAGCACAGACATGTACAGTATATAAACACATAGAGAGGAAGGAGGATGTGATAGTTTGACAAGCACTTGACCTTTTTTTCCTCTTCGATCACCACTTCATTTCAAGGCAAAAAAACACTCAGAGATACACACACAGTTGAACACAAGACTTCGGGGTGTGTTTAGCCCCTCAGGTTGCCATCTGTACCTAGCTGCTTGGTATGCAGTGAGCTCTGCCCCCCCTCCCCCCGATCCCTGCAAAAGCCTGTTCCCTCTCCTGGCTGTTCTCTGTGTCCTTTCTTTGAGCTTCAATCCATACCTTTATATGTGTCTTTTCTTGTTCCGTTTATGTTTCTCTAAATGCATCTCAGCAGGGATTTAATGCAGGGATTAGACCATAACAGGCTGATGTAGCTAAGCAGATGTTAACAGTAAGATTATCTAAAAAAAAAAAAAGAAAAAAAAAAAGCTCTTTTTGTGTGCTGGCTTTGCCTGCTTGTTTACCTGTATTTATTTCATAGTTGACGTCCATCCCCAGGCTAAACAATTACCGCCATGTTTGCATGCACTCATGTTAATAATCTGTGTGCCTGGATCGGTGTTTGTTTACTCTCCGTGTCCGTGATTTGCGACAGCGCTGCCAGTCGGAGCTCAACTCGGGAACCTAAATCAACTCGGGGAATGGATCAGCACTATTTTTTATTTTTTTTAATTAATGTGAGATTTTGAGTATTGAACGCTCGCATAGTAAAAGCCTGATGAGAATGTTCATATTTGCCTCCGATTCCACGTACCCGTCAATGATGTTTAAAACTTAATTAACAGATGATCAATAGTGTTTACACAGCAAAGCGACTGGGGCAGATTCTAATTAGAATATCCATACATTATTAATGACATTAGCAAGCGCTGAAATTAAAAGGAGACAACTGCCTCGTTCAATTAAGCCACCGCTCACAGAGTAAAAGTGTTGGCCAAGTGTTGGCTGAAAACGGAGCGAAAACAGAAAGTGAGGCAAAGATCAAGACGTAGATGGATGGGAAGTGATCGTGTTCAAAGTGCAGAACAAAGACGCTCATAGGTAAATGAGAGGCGGAGTGACTGATATTAACTGAGGAGGACAAAAAAAACTTCACCAAAATGAGTTTGGTCCAACACAGAGAGTCCCTCATGGGGCTTATAAAACTTCTTCAGGTAAAACATTGACAGCATTTCCTGCGAAAATATCCAAACTCTACAACCAGAAGTTTACATACAACACTCAGAGGTGTCGAGATCTAGTTTTTCTAGGTTCGGAAAAACTGCAAAAAAGATTTTGGTCTTATTTTGATTATTTGTGTTGGCCTAGCGGTACGCTGGACATGCGACCACTCGATGTTGGCATCAGGGCTGAACAGGACCACTGTAATACCCGGTTATGTTGTGCTTTTAGTATTGTGTTATTGGCTTGTGTAATTGTGACGTTATAGTGGTGGATTAATTTGGTAAACCTTATCTAGACTGATATGACACAGCACAACCGCATAGTGACCATTTTGTCTTTTCTCCTGCACTCTGGCCATTTTCCGAGTCACAGGAGCGAGTCTTTTCGTATGCGGACTGCAACAAGCAAAATGAACAAGGACAAACTGCAAATGTCTATCCGCAATCATATAAAAACTGTGCTTCTTGGTGACTAACAATCAGTTTTACAAACCAGTTTAGAATAAATGGGAACATTTAGTATTCTATAAACTGATAATACTGCAATTCCTATTATTCACAACGTAATACAAAGTAATGGAAAGATTTATATACAGGATCGGCTGATGTAGCCTCCAGACATCTGAGGAAATTGAGCAGATTTTGCACAGCTCCCTCAGGAGACAGAAAGATTTTAAATGTGTGTAAACAGACTTTGATGCAGCAAACCAGCACAATTCCCCTTTAAAACTCAATGATATGAATTAAAATATAAAGAGTTTTTGATTGGGCACCATGATAGTTGTTTTTTTTTTTTTTTTTTTACAATTTTGCACATCTGACAGAAAATATGTCAGGATGATTTTTTTATTTTTTTAAAAAACATCATTTATCATCAACTAGAGTGTTTTAGTTTGCTTGTAGTAATTCAGTGAATAAAATCTTTTATGACTTTCTTGTCACTTTGAACCACTGGCTTTAAGAATTGTTTGACATTTATGTCTTTATTTTCTACTTATACAAAGAGGCTTACCTCCATTCATTTCTGTAGGTTTGAAGAAGTTTCATCTCTTGTCTGTGTTGAATTGGACATGAATGCAAATATTTTGTTCATTACTTGCTAAATACTTGGCACAGTTTTGTCAAGAGGCTAAAGTTTTGTTACAGTAAAGCTAACAACTCAGTGCTGGATCAGTGTTAGAACAGCAGACATTCACACTTCATCACATGTATGAGTGTCTCTATGGTTATGAGGTTATATGAGCTATAACCCTATAGGTTATTTGGTTAAGGGTAATAAATCTTAAAGATGTAATTCTGTGTTGGGAGGTTGAGTGTACAGGTCGGGCACCAACCAGTTTCCTGCATGATGACACAGAATAAATTCGAAACTCATAATCTGATACAGAAACATGGATAACAGAAATATTTGTCGATGTTTCGCGAATGTCGAAAAAAAAAAATACAATTTCGCAATTGTGGCCGTGTTTCCATTAAGGAACGCAACTGAAAACAATAAATAAGTTTGTTCACATGAGAAATCATTAATAAACATGCTGCACTGTTATCCTCCTACCACTTCCTATCATCTTCTTTGTCTTTTCCGCCAGTAGTAAGATCCAATTATTGATCACGACCCGTGATGCAAGAAAAGTGTTTCAATTGTAGTTTTGCGAAATACACTAATTTCAGTTTTTTTAGAATTGAGAAATTTCTTTTAAAAAAAAAACTTTTCAAAACGGGAATTTTTTCAAAATTACCATGTTTCCATTAACCAAATTTACTTTTGTTATTCCAATTTGTGCAACTGTTTGGGCAACAGAAATGCAGCAGCTCACAGCTATAGACAGGGATCTTTGTTTGAGCACGAGAAGGTCACTAATGCATAAAATAAATATGTTCTTCCCTTTATCAGGAAAAACTGGAATGTGCTGCTGGCTGATTCTATGGCTCAGAAGCTTTTGAACCCTGAAACTCCTTCGGACAGGAGTTTCAGGGTCGGATAATATCGCTGAATTATAGTGACGGCATTATACTTCTCTATTCATCTGCGTCAGAAGTGACGTGTATAATGTGGGCAGTGTTGAATATGGTGTGTGTGTGTGTGTGTGTGTGTGTGTGTGTGTGTGTGTGTGTGTGTGTGTGTGTGTGTGTGTGGTTGCGTGTGTGTGTATGTGTCTGCATTTGGCTCTAGACTAGAGTTAACTAACATGGCATGACATAAATAACCTTTGAACTTCTACTGTCACAATTGTTGCATCAATAAAAAATTAAATTATTTTAACATCAATTGTAATGCCACAGTAAATGTTTAATTTAGAATATGCCTTTTTATGAGATTTGTTTTTGTGAGATTAAATGTGCTTTTGGAAAATAACAATCTAATTTATTAAACACTTTTTAAAATTCAGTTTACATTTCTGTATTAAAAATTTTTCTTGTTAATCTGGTGTAAGATTTTGATATTAAATGTTGTTTTCATTAATAATTAAAAGATCTTCAGTGTAATAATGTAATGGATTTGAAATTAAAAACCCAACAAACTCCAACCAATTTACACGAGGTATAAATTACAAAATTTCCACAATATAAATTTGTTTTTATACCAATTGTTTGACAAGTAAAGACTTCTGGTCCAAAAAAAAATTGTTTGTAAGACCATTTACATTAATTGTTACGAAGCGCATCGTATATGTAGTTCATAGAAATTTTAGGGTAATATATTTTATGTCTCTGGGGATTTTCAAGGTCATTTTATTTTGTCTGCATCTTTCTTTTGTAAAAGTTGGAATATGTGGTGTGTAGGTTTTGTAGACTTGAGGTGAGATTGCAATCTTTTTTCTTTTGCCTTGACTGCATATTTATTTCTCAGTGGAGTTTAAAGGTTGAAATTTAGGTTATTGTTCAGTCAAATAAAATGCTCATCTTGTTCTTGACCTGTAGTTATACTTCAGTTTATTCAAATAAATCTCTACCATGGTGTCTTACAACCCTCACAGTTATCTAGTTAACAATGTGAATATGAATAAATAAAAAACGGTAACGATTTACGGTATCTTCAAGTTTCAAACACATTGTCCTTCGGACACACACAGTTGTTTTCTTACCCACCAGTAGGAGGAGCTGTTGAAGTGGCAATAATTACACATCTCAGATAATTAAACCTTCATGTGTTACAGCGTTGTAACTCCTGTAAAGAAACTTATCAACATGCCACACGTACGCAGCTTTCCCGATCCGATCTAACCAGTGAAATCCTGTGCACTTTTCAAAGTGAGCAAACAAACGCAAATGCTGACTCAGAGGCTGGAAGTGTGTGCTCCCTCATGAAAAATGCTGCTGCCGCCGAGGATTTGACTGTCTGCTGATGTGTGTCAGCGTGTGGGCCCGCTCAGTGTTTGCTATTCTTTGAGTGAAGCAGGTCATTGGCAGGGCGGGGATCCTGCAGGCTGATCTAGTGTTGGGTTGCATGGGAAACAGCAGCTCGCAGCGCCGCTGCTCAGTTCAGACAGGTGTGAGACAAGAGAGCTTTGTTGGAGCACATCACAGACAAAAAATAAACGCCGAATTGAATGGGCTCTGTTCCCCGCGCGCCTCCTTTGACGGAACCGACGTCTGACCCAGCGCGTCATAAAAAAATATATATATTTTAAATGTTTGTTCCTAATATGTGTGGAGGCTCATGTCATTTGTTGATGCCTTGGGACTATAAACCGATAACATAAAGTGACTCAGCAGTTCTTTAAAATGTCATGTTGGGCGAGTAGCTAACTCGCAAAATTAAAGTGAAATTAAAGGGATATTAACTAATAATAATGCAAATCATTATGATATACGGTTCCTTAAACAGATGTTATTACCATAAATCACAGTCACAAACTTTAATGTAAATCTATTTGGAACTTTATCTAAACATAAAGTAGAGCGCAATTATTGGAAGAAGACGGTAAATCAAATGAGTTTGTAGGTTCCCAGTCCTCCCATCCACTCCAGTTACATTCGCACACGTTCATACAACAATACATAGCGGTGTTTTGCCCAGGGCTACATTGATGTGTGGGAGGAAGGAGCTGGAATCAAACCTCCAGCTTACAAAAGTCACAGTCACCCCTGGGCCACAGTTTGCTTCTTTAATGGCAGTTTTCAACATATTTTACAAATAAAAATAAAAATGTAATGTATTCAGTCCCCCTGATTCAGATCTCTGTGAACCAGCTATTACATTTGCAGTTCTTTCGAGGTATGTCTCTTCCAGCTTTTTACCCATGATTCTTTGCAAAACAGCTCAGGATTTAGGTGGAGAGTCGCCGTGATCATCAGTTTTCAAAAAGGAAGAACGATGGCAACGCCCACTGGTACATCAGCTGATGGTCTTCTGTGTTTAACGTTGTGTCTTTAAGTTGTTTTGTCTGTGTTGAATGCTGGAGAGTTTTCTAATTTGTTGCATTTTTAGTGTGCAGAGACGTTGAATGATTCTGATTGGGATCTGGACTTCTGTGCTTTATGATCCAAACCGGTTCATTGTCAGCCTTCTCGCAGATTTGGGCTTCGCTCCGTTCATCATCCCACCCGTTCTGACCACTTCTGACATTCTTCAAAAGAACAAAACCTGATGGAGTGAAACGTGTTGGGGTTCACGTTGCAGAGATGACACGCCGTTTCTTTATGTACGCCAGAAAGCTCATATGAGCTTCCACATGTTTCCTCACTGCCATGCAAATGTGTAGGATGAACAAATGAGAGCTCTTTTGTCAAAGCTAATCCACACTATGCCTATTTTCACTTTTTATTTGTAAAAAAATTAAAAATGTGAAAACCACATATACTTTTCCATCACCTTCACCTTTATGCTCTACATTCTGCTAGTCTGTCACGTAAAAACCCCTTAAAACACAATGAAGTTTGTGTTTATCACTTGAGAAATGTTTATACTTGTTCAAGTACAAAAACTTGAACAAGATGCTGCAAATCGACACCAACCGTTTCAGACACACAAATGTCGAGTTGTAAAGAAATCTTCCCCGAAAGTGTTTTGCATGATACAAAACAATTAACTTTTCTGAATGTGACATTTTTATTCGTTTTTTTTTTTTAAAATCTTTGTTTAGGCTTAGTATTGAAGAGTTGAATTAATAAGAGTTGCATTTTTCCCTTAAGATGGGAAAAATGCAGATTTGGACCAGTTTAAAATACAGAACGATATCCGTTTGATTTTTTTATGCTACCTTAACTGTTTCTACGCTGTAAAAAAAAACTAAACAAAACTTATGAATACGGTAAAATTTATGCAGTAAAATTCCAGAATTTTACCTCTCAAGTACTGTATTTATACAGCTTATTTTACCATAAATTAGAGACGTTTCTGTTTGTTTGTTCTTTACAGTGTAGGCTCAACTCTTTCCTTTGACTTTTTGTTTTCCTCTCTTTTCCTTCCCTCTAGTCTTCTACTTCATTCTCACCTCTCACACCTTTCTGCCTCACCAACCAATTACCTAACTTACTCACTGTCACTTCTGCTCCCTCAGACCTCTTCTTTTTTTTCCGTCTTAATCCGATTAATTTTTGCTTCATCAGGTCCACGGTTTATTTACCTTTGTGCTTATCTGGCATTCTCCCAGACAGATGGTTTACTGGTTACGCAATGCATTTATCCATGCAAGCGTTAGTATGTCTGCACACGTTGGAGCTGAATTCAACATGGTGGCTCTCAGAGGAATCGCACTGATCCTCTCTGTGGAGGAAAGGGGTGTTACATTTTTATCAGGTAGGAAGCAGGATCTGCTCAGCCCTCCGAGCTGCTGGCATTTTTTTAAGTGCAATTTCAATGAAATTTTGTTTTTATCTTAAAGGATAATCTACAGCTAACATATGATAAACATATGATATTCACATCCATCAGGTTGCAGGGTGAAAGGGACGTGATCATATTTTTTCTTTTTTTTTTTGTTTGACAATTTTATGGTATTTTTATGACTTTTTTTTTACTTGTTTATTGCTACACTCTGCAGTCTGTTGACTTCTGTTCCAGGTTCCTTCTGTCGTTTTTCCCCTTCCTAATCTTCAGAGTCGTCGTGTCACTTTCTGGTTGTTTTTGTGTCTCTTTAAAGTCGTCTTGCATCACAGCGCAATCTTCTCCTCGTCTCATCTTAATTTCCACATCTCTTTTTAGTGTCTGGCTTCTGCTTAAAGTGGTTCTGTTGTAAGGTTTGTTTGTTTTTCATGTGTGTGTCTATCTAAAGTCGCTTTCCGTCTGTTTGTAGTGTTCTTGCAGTTGGGTTGCATCGCTTTCTGTTTATGCTGCATCATTCTTTTTAGCTTTGTTTTTATCTTTGTTTTTGCTCTCACCCAAACCGTCTGAAAGCAGAGACGGAAGCTAAAAGGTGTAACTCTACCTCAACGGAAACTGAACATGAGAGATAATATTTTCTAATTAGTGTAGAATTACCAGGAGAAAGAACAGCAGACAGAGAGAGCAGACAGGCTGCAGCGTTGCTACTTTATCACTTCCCTCAATTGTTTACGTGATGTGAGCGTATTATCTCATTATATCAGAGATTGTTGACATGCAGATGATTGTTTTCAGTGCACATTTTCTCGTGACTATGCTTATTCTGGAAAGAAAACACGTAAATTTTCTGTAAAAGGCTTTTTTTAATGAAGTCGCAGGAATGAAAGCTACATTGACCTTAAATTAATAAAAAGTGTCTTGCAGACGTTTTCATACTTAATTTTATTCACTGCAAACAGCTACTGCAAAGCATTTTCTTATCAGGATTGTTTGTAATACACCTGGTTTATTTTTCTAAGGTATGATAAATGGTAATAAATAGTTTTAGGAGCTAAATCTGAAAAAGTTAGACTGCTTTTGTAATCAATATGTTTTAAAAATCACATTTTGCCGCAGTCACATTTCAGCATTTCAGTCAGAAAAGCTCAAGCTAAGTTGATGTAGAGCATCTGTGGATGCCAATTATAATGTGTTGCAACTGATTCTGACCTGGATTTAGATCAATACTTTGACTAGGCCCTTTTAACTCATCAAAATGCTTTGATCCAAACTCTTAAGGCTCTGTTGCTGCAATTGCTTTTGCTTTTTGTTTCGTAAATGGCAAAAAAAATAAAAATAAACGGTGCCGGAAATGTGGCGGAAAACACAAAATACAACTATTAACTAATATTTTAATAATAACCCCGTTCTCTCTTCCTTTTTATCATTTGATTACAGGTTAATTATGTTTTACACACTCCCAGCATTTCAAAGACCTTCAGCAAGTGGAGGGAGAAAAGAGAAACTGTTAATTAGAGGTGTTTTAAGATCCTTGAATTAAGAAAATCCTCAAGATCAAAAACTAACATCTATGTCCTTGTGCAAAGCTGGGAAGGAAAACAGTTATGATCTATTAAATAGTAAGTAAAAACTAAAAGCAACATTAACTAATTTTCTTTAACCAAAAATATATTACAGCCTCGTTATGTTTTTGACATTTCTATCACCTCAAAGATCTTTAATTAGTGAAGAAAAGAACAACGCAAACCAAATACAACACAAATTTAATTATGAGCAAGACTTTAACCTTTAAATGTGGCTTGAACTTTTGCTTTTGATTAAATAATTAAAAACAAAAATATATTATAGAAGGCTTTTTTGTTTATAGCTGCGCATCAGTGGAAGAAATGACTATTTTAAAGTCGCGGCCCTGGAACATTAGAAAAAGAATCCCTTCCTCACCTTCTGTCCCGTCCCCTTCAATGCTTAATGACCTTTCTGTCTGACAGACAGACGGATGGCTGCATTCGGTCCCCTCAGAGCAGGTGTCAGGGGGATGATAAAAGAGAAGAAAGAGGGATGCAATGAAAAGATGATGAGTTTGGAGGAAAGGTGGGAGAGCATGACCAAAAGGACAAGTTGAGGAGCAGAAATTGGACAACGACGACGGAAATGTTTGCAGAATTATTTGCCACGCTCAGTTGAAAAAGTACACCTGGTTTACAAAATTATTTTCATTTTATTGTGATGTTGACAAAATGTAAAACGTATCCACATAGTCGGATTCATGGACGGGTCTTTCTTTGGCTCTGATTTTCCATGAAGACCTGTCAGTAATGCGTCGCTGGCTGTAGCGTAGTACACATTTCTGCCGGAGCTGCAACAGTGAGAGCGACTGGAGGAAGCAAAAATGTACCAGTTATGGTTATAATCACAGTGTTGCTGAAACACGCCGTGTCTGTTGAGATTTCCTGATGCCCACACTGACACAGTTTCACAGTTTCGTCTTGAATAAAACAAGCAGCGCAGATGTTTGTTTTAATCAACGCCATAATTTATGGCTCCTGAACCCCATTTCTGGAGCTGGATGAGCAAAGAGTGTTTGTATCTGTCTTTGAAAAACACAAACTCAAGCACTAACTCACACAAATAGAGCTGATGTTATTGTGTTTTGACTTGTGCAACAATCGTATTTTCTTATAGGGGCAGCGTTATGTATTTTCCAGGCACATAGTGTGATTTTATTGCACTATCAAGTAACTACGTTACCTTCAGTTGTGATAAAAAAATGCTCTATATGTCAAAAATAACTGACTTCACAATTTGACACCTTGAAATTGGGCCTGTCTCTTTAAGAAGTTCTTGCTCTTTCCGAGTCTCCGCCTTCAATATGTCGTCACAACAATGTAGTTTGTATAAAATCAGCAGATGTGCAGTTCAACCAGGTGTTTGGTAATTGCTGCTGCCGCTAGTCTGAAGGAGCAAGCGTTCAGGCACCCCCGAATGGCTGCCACGAAGACTAAAGGATTTCTCAAACATCCATGAAATAATCAAGGCAACACTCCAGGTATGGCTTTGATCAGAGAAAAACATGTTATGCATGTGAGTCGATGTTTCTGGACTTGGCGTATCCACTCACTCAGTGTTGTCAAATGCAACACTTTGATGTATTCACATCACATGTACAGTAAAATAAAAATTCTAAAGTCCTGTTAGTGAAAAATTGAACTATTTTGTCCAAAATGGATTACAGGTAATTAAACCTTGCTGTTTTAAGGACTGAGATACTTATAAAAATCCTTGCGTCTGGAGTAAAAGGTACTTTTTGGCAGCTTTAATTTAGTGAGTTGTGAATACGAGGCAGTTTTCTTTTTCAATGTTCTGCAGACATGAATTGTCCTTCGGTTCTCTAACTTACCAAAAAAGTTGCATTTTCAGCTGCTGTGATCGTCTTCATAAAATTCTGCATCTGTGTTTATTTTAAAAGAAAAGTGAAACTTACTCTTCTTTTTTGGTCTATTTTTTTATTTGTATTGTTTTGCAGCCAGGCATGATTACAGTGAAAACTTTATTTATTTTTTGTACAACACAGGATGCAAATGTAAATCTGGACATCAGAACAGCTAATGTAAAATGAAAGGTGCCCTCTGCTCCTGATTGCAAAATCAATATCAACATCTCACGTTCTGGTTTTCTATTTCCCCAGATCCCGGGACCTAGATAGAAGGCAGAGCCACTTAATCAGCAGTTTAGGAAAAACACTTGCTCTTCTGGGTGACAATAAAGGATAATGCAGACGGGGGCCCGCGCGTTTAAGTGTGCGACTGGAGCCGAGCGCGAGGTCGTATTTACATTTCAGTCAATGGAGCGTTCACTCAGCTGTTTGAATGACCTTGTAAAGTCAGTAATCCTGGTTTCACAATGAATAAATGCATAAACAATGAAATTCTATCCGCCCGCAGTCATTTATGTTGAAAGAAAACGAGACCAGAAAGAAAGAGGAAGAAGGAGAGAAGGTTTAAACTCAGACTCTCTGTAATTCACACACTGATGAGTAATTGCACTTCCCCTAAAATTGCAGGGATTGCAAGTTTATTGCTGTGCGACTGCGCTAATGGTACAATCCATACAGGACCTTTTCAGAAAATAGCACGGCAATCAAAGTGTCTGACCGGTTTCCGTGTTGCACATAATGTCTGACGCATGTTCCTGACAGTTTTCTTCCATATTGCAGCAACATACAGATGCCCAAAGCTTGCGGCAGCATTAGCAAAGAAAAACATGGCATAAGCCACACGCCGCCTGCTCGGTGTGCCGAGATTTAACTTCGCTAACCCCATAGGCCTCCTTAAACAAATGATGAGTTCTCCCACCACTGTTTCAAATTATCAATAATGATAACGCCGCAATGAGTAAACAGTTTCCTCACTTTGACGATGAAGAGTTCAGAGATACTGAAACAGAGGAGCCAATCTGAATCTGGAACCCTGAACACGGACAAAGAAGGAGGTTGTTTCAAGTTAAAGTCAAATGAAAAAGTTTAACTTTATTTTTCTTTCACATGTAGAATTAATTAAGAGGGAGGAGGAAATTGATGCATGGCGTTTTGTTACGGTCACTGACCTCTAGGGGCTCTCTTTTTTTGAGAGAGCTCTGTGTTTTTTGTTTCAGCTCTGCCTGATTGCTGCAGGTGAAGTGTGTTGGGGCTCGTCAGCCGCTATATATAAGCAGCAAGCTGGAGATGCCAGACGTCTCTCTCTCTCTCTCTCCCCTTTTGTTTGACCTGGGCCATGAGCTGTGACTCTGCTTGAGAGCTTTTTGTGTGTGTGTGGACCGACTTAAGTTTGCTGTGAGCAACTCTGTAACTTATCCAAGAAGGTGGAAGCTGGTAGGGGTTCTCTGCCATTTTTGTTGTAACCTGTTTTCTCCTGTTTTTGGTTAGTAAGGGAGTTTAGGTTTTGTATTTTCTTTTAGTTCTCTTTAGAAAGTGGTTGTTTCATTTTATAGTTGTAAGGGGGTGTTTTGTTTATTATTTTGGCCTTGGAGACCCTGAAGCTTAAAGCTCCCCTGTGTTTTTTTTTTCTCTCCTGTACTTGTTTTAGCAGACTTGTATAATAAATTATATTTTTGTTACTCATCAACTGTTCGGATTACTTTTTGTTTTATGTTAAAGCCCAGTGCCACAATTTACTTTAGGAATTCTAGGGTGGGGTTGTAACATAAGTGGGGGCTCGTCCGGGATTATTTTTGAACATGGCACAGTTTAATTTGGAAGAATTTTTGAGTAATCCTACTGTACAACAGTTTGATGTCTGTAGAAAAGATGATTTATATGAAATCGCTTCATACTTGGGTATCCATGTGTCTAAGTCTCTGCTCAAACGTGACTTAAAATCTCTTGTCTTTAGTAGTTTAGTTGAGAAAGGAGTACTCACAGTGGATGTGGACAAAGAAGAGACCACCTTTCCTGGAAGTCCTGATCATTCTGAGGTTTGTGCTGAGGAGGAAGGAGGAAAGACGCCACCTGCTGCTACCAAGCCAGGGGGGGATAAACCACCAGCCTCTCTCCCACGGTTTGAGCCCTTCTCTATTGAATCCTCAAATTCCAGTGTTGAGGCACGTTTGAAGGTACGTCTAGTTCGTCTAGAACTTGAAGCTAAGGAACGGGAACGGAAGGATGAATTTGAGTTCCAGCTTAAATGCAGACAAATTGAAGCTGAAACTGCCATTAAAATGCGTCAACTGGAGCTACAGTCTCAGAAACCAACCCATGTTCTCACTACAGATTCTGGTAGAGATGAAGACAATGTCGGTATTTCACCAGATGAACCTTGCTCTTCTTTAGCACCTTCTACATTTGACATTAGCAAAAATATTGCCCTGGTTCCACCCTTCCGAGAGACGGAGGTGGAAGCCTATTTTAATGCGTTTGAACGTATTGCTGTTGCCCTTCACTGGCCCACAGATGTTTGGTCCCTTTTGTTGCAGTGCAAACTGAGTGGTAAGGCGCAGGAAGTATGTGCAGCACTCACAATAGAAGACAGTCTTGTGTATAACAAAGTTAAAGCTGCCATACTCCGGGCATATGAGCTGGTACCTGAGGCATACAGGCAACGGTTCAGAGCCTTAAGAAAATCAACTGCACAAACATTTGTTGAATTTGCAAGAGAAAAAGGAATGCTATTTGACAGATGGTGCCAGGCAACTAAAGCTACTGACTTTAGTTTACTACGTGAGTTGGTATTGTTGGAGGAGTTCAAAAACTGCCTTCCAGATCGTACAGTGTTGTACCTGAATGAGCAAAAGGCTACTACCTTACAAGAGGCTGCTGTTCTGGCTGAAGAATTTGCCCTTACTCACAAAAATGTTTTTGTGTGTAAATCTGACCAACCTTCTCGTGACAAGACATGGAAAGATGTGCCACAATCTCAGGTTAAGAACGCTCCAACTTCCAAATCTGAGAGGCAATGCTTTTATTGTCATAAAATGGGGCACATTGTTTCTGACTGTTTGGCCCTGAAACGTAAACAGGCACCCCAACCACCAAAACCAGCTAAAGGGGTTGGCCTAGTCAAAACCCTGAGATCCTCCCCAGATCTCTCAAACCTGAGTGAACCTGATGACTGTTTTAAGCCCTTCATTTTTGATGGTCTTGTCTCCCTAACAGGATTTCCAGAGGATGAGAAACCAGTGAGGATACTGAGGGACACTGGCGGTTCCCAGTCATTTATTCTGTCCAGCCTTCTGCCATTCAACGCTGACACCTCTTGTAATGCAAGTACAATAGTACAAGGAATTGGAATGGCGTATGTACCGGCACCTCTACATCATGTTTACCTAAAATCCAAGTTGGCCTCTGGATTCTTCAAAGTTGCGGTGAGAAACTCATTCCCTGTTCAGGGAGTTGAATTTATAATGGGGAATGATCTTGCTGGAGACAAGGTACTTCCTATTCCTGAGGTGGTGGATAATCCCAGTTGCATAATGGGTGAAGATGAGATGTTGAAGTCCCATCCTGATGTGTTTGCTGTCAGTGCTCTTACCAGGTCTCAAGCTCGCAAGCTGAAGGAAGTAAGCTTGGATGACTCTGTTCTTGGTTTTGCTTTGATGGAGGACAAGCTGCCGGCAGAGGACTTTTCAGAATCGGCGCCTTTCAAGGACAACTTCACTCCAAAGACTGAGGCTTTTCTCCCGCTATCAATATCACGTGAGAGTTTGAGCCAAGATCAGAAAAGTGATGAAACGCTCACTAAATGTTTTGAAGGGGTGAGTGATTCAATAAATAGTGATAAAACCCATAAGTTTTATGTGGAGAATGGATTACTTATGAGAAAATGGATCTCAAGGCCTGCCTTGCAACAGCAGGGTATTGAGGAAGATTGGGGAGTAGTACAGCAAATTGTCATTCCTCAAGGTTATCGGGAACAAATACTGCAGTTGGCACATGACCACTCATGGTCGGGTCACTTGGGAATCACTAAAACCCATGACCGTATTCTACAACATTTCTTTTGGCCAGGCCTGAAGAAAGATGTTGCCAGGTTTTGTAGAACATGTAAAGTTTGCCAAATAGTGGGTAAACCTAATCAGAAGGTGCCACCTGTTCCCCTTAAGCCCATTCCTGCAGTTGGTGAGCCTTTTGAGCGTGTCCTGGTGGACTGTGTGGGTCCCCTGCCCAGAACAAAGGCTGGTAACCAGTTTCTCTTGACTGTCATGTGTGCTGCCACTCGTTTCCCTGAAGCCATTCCACTAAGAAAAATCACAGCGCCTACCATAACAAAAGCCCTTTTGAAGTTTTTTGCAACTTTTGGTCTGCCTAAAGTTATACAAACTGACCAAGGCAGCAACTTTCTGTCCAAAATTTTCCAGCAGACACTACAGTCTTTTGGCATTAAACACATTCCCTCTAGTCCTTACCATCCCCAGTCACAAGGCGCTCTAGAAAGATGGCATCAGACTATCAAGGCCATGATGCGCAAATATTGTCATGAAACGGACAAAAGCTGGGATGAAGGACTCCCTTTTCTGCTGTTTGCAGCCAGAGAGGCTAAACAGGAGTCTATAGGTTTTAGCCCTGCCGAGCTGGTTTTTGGGCATAGTGTCAGAGGACCACTGAAGGTTCTGAAAGAACAACTCCTGTCTGTTGAGACGCAGCCGCAATCCAACGTTCTTGAGTTTGTCACACAGTGTCGGGAACGTCTATATCATGCTTGTTCGATAGCAAGAGAGTCTTTGTCGGCTGCCCAAGGGAAAATGAAACATCTATATGACAAAAAGACTGCACAGCGGTCGTTTGAACCAGGTGACAAAGTGCTCATGTTGGTGCCCACACCTGGGCCATCTCTTTCAGCCCAGTTTGCTGGTCCATATGTGGTAAAAAGCAAAGTCAGTGACACAGACTACATTGTTCATACTCCTGATAGGAGGCGCCAAACGCGTCTGTGTCATATAAATATGTTGAAGTTGTTTCATTCCAGAGAAAATGATTGCAAGGACACGTGTGGTGAGAACTCTACAAAACCTGCATCAATTACTCTTGTGCTTGGAGATGTCCACCATGACGGTTTGAAAAAGTGTGAAGGCCACTGTGGTAGGTTTTCAAACTCTATCATTCTTGAGTCCTTGGATGCATATCTGTCCTATCTTCCCAGGGGTGAGGAGGTGAAAGGACTGATCCAGCTGTACCCTGCGCTTTTTGGAGATGTGCCCTCTATGACCTCAGTACTGGAGCATGACATTGACGTGGGTGATGCATCCCCCATTAAGCAGCATGCGTACCGCTGTCCCCCAGTCAAGAGGGAAATGATGAAAAGGAGGTTCAGTATTTACTGGAAAATGGTTTGGCTAAGCAAAGTCATAGCTCCTGGAGTTCTCCATGTCTTCTGACACCAAAGTCAGATGGTTCTCAACGCTTCTGTACAGACTTTCGAAGAGTAAATGCCGTTACAGTCCCTGATTCGCATCCATTGCCTCGTATGGAAGACTGCATAGACAGTATTGGTGCAGCCACCTATATAACCAAATTAGATCTGCTCAAGGGGTACTGGCAAGTTCCCCTGACTGCCAGAGCTTCTGACATTTCAGCTTTTGTCACACCAGACTACTTCCTACAATATACAGTGATGGCATTTGGAATGCGAAATGCACCAGCTACTTTCCAGCGGCTGATGAACACTATTTTAGGAGACATTAAGAACTGTAATGTCTACCTGGATGACGTCGTAATCTATTCATCATCCTGGACTGATCATATTAACACCTTGAAAACTGTGTTTGCTCGTCTAGCTCAAGCCTCACTCACCTTGAACCTGGCAAAATGTGAGTTTGCCAAAGCAGTGGTGACCTACCTTGGAAAGGAAGTAGGCCATGGCCAGATACGTCCAGTAAGTGCAAAGGTGGAGGCTATCCTAAGCTACCCTGCGCCCACGACCAGACGTGAGCTCCGGCGGTTCTTGGGTTTAGTTGGCTATTATAGGTGTTTCTGCAGGAACTTCTCAATGGTGGTGGCTCCTCTGACAAATCTGTGTAGTCCAAAGGAACCATTTGTGTGGACTACTGAATGTCAACATGCATTTGACTGTGCAAAGTCCTTTTTATGCAGTGCTCCTGTATTAGCAGCTCCAGATTTCAACAAGCCCTTCAAATTGGAAGTGGATGCCAGCGCCACTGGGGCTGGAGCGGTGTTGCTCCAAGATGGACCAGATGAAATCAGTCATCCAGTTTCCTACTACTCAGCTAAGTTCAAATCTCATCAATTGAACTATTCCACAATCGAGAAAGAAACATTGGCCATGCTACTAGCTTTGCAGCATTTTGAAGTTTATGTGTGTTCAACCAGTCCTGTTATAGTCTATACGGACCACAACCCCCTAGTCTTCCTGAATCGCATGTATAACCACAACCAGCGGTTAATGCGATGGGCTTTGTTGGCCCAAGAATATAACCTGGACATCAGGCATAAGAAAGGGTCTGAAAACATAATTGCTGATGTACTTTCCAGGATGTAAGGCTGCTTATCTCAATGCATTACAGATGTAACTTAAAGAGATGTCTTCATTTCATGAAGGATTTTATGGGGGAGGGTGTTACGGTCACTGACCTCTAGGGGCTCTCTTTTTTTGAGAGAGCTCTGTGTTTTTTGTTTCAGCTCTGCCTGATTGCTGCAGGTGAAGTGTGTTGGGGCTCGTCAGCCGCTATATATAAGCAGCAAGCTGGAGATGCCAGACGTCTCTCTCTCTCTCTCTCTCCTTTTGTTTGACCTGGGCCATGAGCTGTGACTCTGCTTGAGAGTTTTTTGTGTGTGTGGACCGACTTAAGTTTGCTGTGAGCAACTCTGTAACTTATCCAAGAAGGTGGAAGCTGGTAGGGGTTCTCTGCCATTTTTGTTGTAACCTGTTTTCTCCTGTTTTTGGTTAGTAAGGGAGTTTAGGTTTTGTATTTTCTTTTAGTTCTCTTTAGAAAGTGGTTGTTTCATTTTATAGTTGTAAGGGGGGGTTTTGTTTATTATTTTGGCCTTGGAGACCCTGAAGCTTAAAGCTCCCCTGTGTTTTTTTTTCTCTCCTGTACTTGTTTTAGCAGACTTGTATAATAAATTATATTTTTGTTACTCATCAACTGTTCGGATTACTTTTTGTTTTATGTTAAAGCCCAGTGCCACAATTTACTTTAGGAATTCTAGGGTGGGGTTGTAACACGTTTGAAATTGTTTGCAAAGTAAAATTTGAAAACTGTGCCGTACATTTCTGCTCTGCCGCCTTTAGACTGACGCGCCAAAAATAAAACCAGCGAACCAAATTCCTGTCAGACGTCAACAGAGTCCACCTATGTAATTTAATCTCAATAAAAGTCCAGCTGCTATGTGACCAGGTTCCAGACACTATCTGGTCTGGAGCGCAGCACACTGGACAGGAATAGAAGTGGGACTTTAGAACAAAACACAACATAAAAATCAACTTAAGAAAAGTCCCAAACACACAGAAAGTGAATTACTAACTTTGTTTTTCTCTTGTTCTTTAAAAAAAAAAAAATCTAAATATGGATGATGATCCTTCTACTGGAATGTTTTCCTTTGCATTAAATAAGAGTGACTTTTTCTGGCCAGCCCAGCATGGATTGATTTTGTTGATCAAGCAGATTAACTATTTATGTGAGTATAGTGTAACATGGCTGATAGGCTGCCTTTAATGTTCTGACTGTCCTGAACACATCCAAACACACAAACACTTTACATGCCAAGTCCAGGCTGGGTCACGAGTAACGTGATGTCAGCAGCGCTCGCTAACCTCCTGTGGTAATTTGGCACATTTGGCCACGTGCTGCACCAAACTTTTTCTTCTTCTTCTCTCAAAGTTGTTCAGCTCCACCCATCTGTATCTCCTCTCTTTTTGGCATGATGGTCATATTAACTGCGCTCCTCTTTCTTCCTCCCCTTTTCAAATTAGGGAGTTCCCCCCCTTTAATGTGCAAAATATCAGGACTCATATTTCACTACCTATGAAACGGAAACTCGGCTGCGAGAGCAACTGCGCCGGTGCGCTTTTCTATGGGGTAAAAATAAAACATCTGCAACACCTGAATGTTCAAACAAATAATAGCATGCGAAAGTCCAGCCATCAAACAAATCAAGAGGAGACTGATATAAAAAAAAATCTCTCTTTGTTTTTCTGGCATTTAGAAAATCTAACTAAATGTCAGTCTGTGACAACAATGGCTCTGTGTTTATATATATATATATATATATATATATATACACATATACAGTGCCTGTAAATATATGGTTTCAGCTGCACCTATATACCAAGAAAACAAAGATCAAACATTTGTGCCAAAGACTGCGGCTGCATCACTTTCTGTGAGCGAGGCGAGCAGCTGTTTCAGAGCTCCAGGACCTGAAGGCAGAGTCATTATGAGGAGGTAAAGATAGTTTCTTTTGTTCCCCGACTTGGTGCCTTTCATTGCTTGCTGAGTCTCCTTCTCCTTAAGTGCACAGGTAAGCTTCTAGCTTATTGGCCCCGACTGAGATGGAAGAAATTCTAGATCAGCTGTGACAAAAAAAAACCCCAATAAAAACTCAATGATTTTGTTTTCTTTTGCTTCTTTTTCTTTTTTTTTTCCAGGGAGACTGTGCAAGCAGCATGATTGTGCACGCAGACACACACGCACCCCCTCCCGCCCCCCCACCCCACACACACACACACACAGACGCACACACACACGTTCGAGCATTCGATGCCACATCAAAAGACAATCCTGCCAATTAGGTGCAAAAATTCTCCACTTATCCTGGTTTGGTACAACACCGTCATTAAATTTTGAATAGTTCTCAGAAAATTATACGGCTAAGCAGCTTAACAGAACCTATAAAAACAAAGTGAGGACGCCCAAGTCATCTCCGAGGTGTTAAGTGTGCCTACATCTCTGTTGACCCCCAAGGAAGTTTAAAGATTAAAAATTCCCTTTCATTTCCACCTGCTTTCTTACACCCAGCGTTATTTCCTTCCTTCTCTCATCAGCTCTGCTGCATCTGGTTGAGCTCACCTGCTTATTTGTGGATTTATGCTCAGATTTTGTGGATAAAATGGCAAAACCCAACCTTTCTCTTTCACAGCTCTGCGTGCTTGCTTGTGTATGTTTGTGTGTGTGTGTCCTTGGAGGTTGCCAGTAATGCAGTGTGGGTTTAGGCAGAGTGAATGATCACTCTGTTTATGGGGATTTGATTGCAACCCAGAAACCAGGACACATACTTCGTCTGTGAGCTGCCAAGCAAGCTGCCTGGCGTCAACATTTTATTCCCTGAAACTCCGTCTTTCTTCTTCCTCTTCCTTCTCGCCGCGCCTCCCTCCTCTCTTCCCTAATTCCTCTACCCACTTCCCACCGTCTCTGTTGCTGCATGTGTGCTCTGATTTCCCTGGGAACTCAGCAGCAGCCGAGTCCGACTCCTTTCCACGCGCAGGCAGCTCCCGTCTGCAGACACAAATGTGCACACATTTAGTCAGGGTAACTTGTTTATTTCGCGTGGATTACATTAGAATGACAACTAATATTAGTTTACTCCGAGCTCCCAGTCATCCAGTGTGTTGAAACGTTTTTATGAATCCAGATTAATTATGTGTGGCAGCTCCCACCGGACCTTCAAAACACACAGCTCATCACAGATTTGTACAGAAGATTAGAATCCAAGTCCCCGCTGACCTGAAGCGATGTTTTCCCTTCAATGTAGCTGCATAAGCAGCTACCCATGTGCGTTTTGGGATGTTGTCTTTTTTTTTTTTTTTTTCTTAGAACAAATGTGCTTTGGGGGTTGTTTGAGTTTGAATTTATTTTTTTTTATAGAGATGCAACAAAACAATACAGAGCACCAATTTATATTGTTAGCTGATATCGGAGCCTGAATTTACCCAGTTAACGAAGCTGGACGCTGTGTGGAGCTTGACCTCCAGAATGAATCCGGCCTTTATGTCTATTGAGAGGCAGATTCAGAAGATATAAAAGCCGGTGAATTACCAATTAAAATCATCAAAATATATTTTTTTAGTGGAGGTATTTAGCATTGTTTTAACAACGCTTTTAAATGCGCTTTTCAGAGAAACTTGAAGCCTCTTGCACAACAGCATGCGCTAAATTGTTTATTTTTTTGTATGTTTGTTTTCTGCATCTATTTTTTGTTTTAAAAAAGACTGTTTACTTCTTTGCAAGCACAGTTCAGCTACAGTTGTTAAACATGAGATGGAAGGTTACTTAATTTAGCTATCTTTTATGAAAAAAAAAAAAAGCTGAAATCTAACACTGTTAACCTGAATAAGCCCTCTCCAGGTTGAAACATGGTGGTAGCGGCATCATGCTGTGGGGATCCTTCTTCAGTCAGGACAGGAAATCAGATCAGAGTTGGTGGGAAGACAGATTGGATTAAAAACAGGGCAAAAAAATAAATAAAATCCTGCTAGAGATTTCACAAGACTTGAGACTATAGGTTTACCTGTTGCTAGGAAGGTTTACCTTCCAGCAGGATAACGACCCTGAACATGCAGCCAGAGCTTCAGTTTCAGTGCATCACTGAAACCATTAAGATTCATGTTTGACATAAATCTTTGGTTGAACAGAGGTGATTCAAAATTCAAAATCACCTCCAGAGCATGTAATCAGGTTCTGCCTCAGCCTGGTAAAGAACTATCCTTTTTATTCAGGTTTGCTGAACCAACAACATGTGAAAAATGCAGAACAGTGTCTCTTGAGAGCCTGAGTTGGCGAGCTTAGATTAAAGTATATTCCTGTTTAAGAATGGCCTAGTTAAAGTCCAGACACAAACCCAAGGAGCTGAGCATTAACGTCCTCGGACGTTCTCTGATTTTATCAGATAATCTGAGCGAGCTTGAACAAGTACAAGCTTGTTTCGATTTGCTGTAAAATCTTTCTCTGTCAACGTGAATCTCATCAGCTTCATCTCTTTACCCTGAGATGTCTGTAAAGACGGTGTGGCAGTAGGCGACACGTTATCTTCCTGATCAGCTGTCCCATTCAAATTTTCCTCCCATTGCATTTCTGTTTCTTTTTATTCTGTGTCAGATGTAGCGCTCAGATCTCTTTGATCATCTTGGACAGCGTCCTAATCTTAGTGTCGCTCTAACAGCTCTGCAGTTTCCATAAAAGCAGACTCTCTAAAACAAACTTGCACCGAACCATCGGCTTTTGTTGCCTTCTCTCCATTTTGTGCTTCAGACCCACTATTACCTCATTGTGTCTCTTAGTGACAGAGAGCAGGTGTGTTGTCAGTCCCGTACGGACCAAGGTCTGTTCTGGATTCAGCATCATGAGATTCTTTGGAGCTCATTAGAGAGACGACGGCGTTGCTGGATTGGTTTGACATGGTTGAAAAGCATCCGTTTCCATCGTGTCCTTTGAGTTTCTGCATGGTCCTTCACTCCCATTCAGCTCATATGCATTCAGTCTTCTAATGACGCACTTTTTCACCCTGTAGAGCTCTTTGTACGATCTTGATGTGCAGAGAGGGGTCAAATCGTGATGCACCATCAGTTCACACACTTTTTTAATTGCTCTTTTTTGCCTGCAAGATATAGAAAATAGCCTGTAAAATGTAAACAAAAGCACAATTTCACTTTACATTTGGTGCCTAAACTGAATGCACAGCAGTACCAAATAAACTTAATTGCTAAATTTGTGCAAAATAGTGAAATAAAACGTCAATAATGAGCACCTTTTGACCAAAGCCACTGAGAACTTTCAAAGACGTCATCAAGGTTCCAGCATTTATTTTTACGTGATCTGTTTGTGTTTGTATTTGTCCCTCAGTGCATCACTGAAACCATTATGCTTTTTTTTTTTGTTTTGGTTCGCCTTCTTTTGCTGAAGTCGTTTTTGTGATAACCAAATGTCTTATTATCCCATTACCATGCAGTCAGTGCAGCTGATGGGTGATTTAAGCGACCATGAATCTGTCAGTTTGAATTTTGTGATGACTTACACTAACTGTTCAACTCTCCATCTGCAGTGCATCCTGAGGTGAACTCACTCTGTGTGATTAGGTGTTGAGGATTCAGAGCCACCTTGTGTTGCCTTGTAAAAATGCATTTTAGGTGTAAAGCACCTCTTCACAAATTGGCTTAGCCGTTGGGCATTGTCCTAAAAATGGAAAGTTGGGAGAAAAGGACCTTCCAAAACAACCAAATTACTACAAAAGTTTTATTTTGTTGTGATTTAAAGTATGCAAGTACAAAAATGCTGCATGTTAAGATATTGATTTACCTCATTTTAGACCCTTCTGGACTTGGTGAATTAATATTGGACACTAAGATCTGCTTTCTCCATCCTGTTTATACAGCTGGCATTAAATCTCATGTTACTATGTAACAATAACATGGTATTTCTTTGGACTATATTGAAATTTTACTTTTCCGTTTCCAGTTGCTGTCAGCTTGAGTTCATCTGAACTATTACTTTTAGACAGAATGACTATTCAGAGTCTACTTCATTTTGTCCAACATGATATTAGCAAAAATGATAATATAAAACAGCAGAAAATGTCAAAGAAACCTGATGTTTCCTTTCGTGTAAATGGTGTCTCCTTGGTAACCCAGGTGCTTACGTGGAAAGCTAACGGAGAAGAAGAAGAAACCCAAAGCCTTTTCTCCTTCCAGCAGGTCATTTTTACACATTTCTCTGGCTCTGCCAAATAATCCTTAATTCGCATGTTTTGGAGGGACCCGGCGTTTTGACAAATTGGTGTTACTCTGCGTGTCAGCGGCCAAATTCCCCTGCAGCATCTATTACAAGCTTTGCAGTGATAGTGAGCTGGAGGTCTGGTGGGGTTCAAATATTATCCCATGTAATGTTATGACATGTTATAAAAAGGAGCAGAATGCTAACTTCCAGCTGATAGGGCTGACTTAACTAGAAATGTGTTCATGTTAAACCTTTGTGAAGTCAGGTAAGTCGATCCTTAACAACGTACACAAAGACGTTATTAACATTTGGCGAAGGTCACCTATAAGAACGGGCAGCATCTATAATGACTGGGAAGCACACAGCTGCTTTAGATTGGGCAACATGTCACGATGCTTTCCTTCTTTTTCCCCACAGTGTGTCACATTACTGCATTTTGCGCCAAATTGTACTTTTCAGCTTGATGACAAACCTAAACGTGCGACCAGAGTTTCAATCGAATTATTTAGATCTCAGTTGTCAATGTTCGGTCCTCGAGGGTCAGAGTCCTGCAATTTCTAGATGCTTCTCCACTTTAGCACACTTAAATCTGTAATTGGGTTATCGTCAGCGGGAGTCTCTGGAACCTGACTGCATTCTGAGGGGTTAAATCACTCGTTTAATTCATGTGCGATGGAAAAGGGACACGTCCAAAAGCTGTAGGACGCCCCCCGCCCCATCACCCGGTTGAGATCAAACCCCTCGCATTTGATGGCATGGCCCAGTCAAAGTCGAGACCTAATTCTGATTTAGAGTCCGTGGCAAGTTTTAAACATGTGCACATGAACGGTGTTGAACTAAAAATATATATATATATATATATATGTTTTTTTTCTTCTGCTTCACTGTTATGCACTACCTTGTCTTCGTCAATAACAACAACATCTTACGTAATCATATTATAATTTCTAGATTTTACATGACAAACATATGAAACAGTCTCAAAAGTTTTGCTTACTGTTGCAAAGCACTACACTGAAATCTGGACAGAGGCGCCAACTCTTTATTGGCCCATCATGCACTGAAATCCTGCAAAAACAAAAAAAAGCTCGATTCATCTGAATTAATTCTGGATTGTTCTCTCAGGACTCAGAAAGCAAGATTCTGACTTTAACCCTTTGCAACACTCCAATCAGGGGTGTGAATATATTTGCAAGCAGCAGCAGCAACAATCCTCGACTCCCTCTGAGGCAGAAATAGACACGCATCCCTTCTCTGCTGTCTCAACTCAGCATTGATAGACGAGTTAGCTGTGATGTTTGAGGTTAAGTACAAAGACGGTCTCTGCTGGTGGGCGATTGGTGGACAGGTGGGAAGAGAGGGAGAGGTTAGAGAAGTGGGTGAGCTGAATGATTCATATACACGCTATTCCCAGAAAGGCTTGTGCTGCGTTCAACATCAGCAGTGGGGGATATGAGAGCACACCATCTATCGATGTAAAGAGTTTTCTCACTGCTCCCATGCTGGAGGGTTCAAAGCTATCGATTTGGACAGAGATGTCTCTCGGAGTAGGTGTTCCACGTACCTGGCCCACCAGCTCACTTTATTTTTACATTGCAGAGCAGAGAGAACCATCAGTCTGCCAGCAAAAGTGGGATTTCAA
Source organism: Poecilia reticulata (assembly GCF_904066995.2). Taxonomy (NCBI): domain Eukaryota; kingdom Metazoa; phylum Chordata; class Actinopteri; order Cyprinodontiformes; family Poeciliidae; genus Poecilia; species Poecilia reticulata. Next base: position 10,918,606 of record NC_088851.1, read on the forward strand.
GAAAAAAAAAAAAAGGCCCAACCTTCTCACTTCTGCTTTGCTTTATTCATCAGCACACTTTCCAACCTCTGGTGTACTTTCTTGCTTTTGCTCACCCACTCCCGGCTTCCGAGGCGAGAAAAAGGGTGGGTGCGGAGGTTGGCTTGCCGGGAACGGTGTTTATGGACGCTTGAGCCTCGTCACCGAGAAAGGTAATTTCACGCTCGACGGCGCCGAGTTCAGTCCCACCGTTGTCCCTGTGATTAATTAGGCTTTTCAAACGAACAAACCAGGAGCAAAGTGAAGATGTTAATAAGCCTGCCGTTACGTAGAGAGAGTACAGTCACTGACCTGCAGCGCTAGTTAGCTCCTACATACCTGCACGCCCATATTCAGAGGCTATAATATCATATTAGCATGGAGAAGATGAGAAAAGGAGAATAACGCGACGCACATGGATTCACGTTTTTGCTCTAACAAGCACTTTTATGATCATCATTAAGAAAAAAGGACTCAACAATGCACAGACGCCCAACGCACAAAGAAAAGTTTCACCTCTCAGAATAAAAAAAAAAAGACAAACAAGCTTTGTGCGTTCATAGCTTGAATCATCTGTTTCTTATATAAAAGCCGTGACATATTCTTCATCAGCCTGCATTCTTTATATATATAAAACCCGTAGGCTGCCTTGTAGTTTTCTCTGGGGGAATATGTAGAGTTTTTTGCACCATGCCTGTCAATTATTTCTGCTGTTTTATTAGTTGTGTGTGCATTTAATTTTCTGTCTTTGATTCCAGCAACAGGACACAAAAGGAAAAACCTTGAAATATTTCCAATATCTTTATTTCTTTGTCAGTTTCAGTTTGCTTCCTCGTATTTTCTTTCAAGCTCTCTTTTGCCTCTGTGTCTGCCTATGACAACTCTGGAGGAGCTGCAGAGAGCCACCGCACAGGTAGGAGGAAGAAGAAAGCAAAATCCATAAGAAGTCCAAAAAGGTGTACCGGTGCGCTCTATCTAGTTTGACGAGATCGAACAGTTTTGCAACATGAATGGATAAAAATTTTAATCTGTGGATACACACAGATTTGGCCTTAACAGAGAAAAGGCTCCTGAATCTATGACATTCTTTTCATATTTCTATTTGTAAAAGTATTGAAAATCACACAACTTTCTCCTTTCACTTCACCATTAGTCACAGCTTTATGATGGTCTGTTTAAAAAAAAAAAAAAAAATCACAGAATGAGGTTCAAAGGGTCAAAATATTTTTTTAAAAAGCGCTGTTTGCAGGATGTGCGATTGGATCCAGTACAGAAATCAATTAATACTCACTTCAACCATCTGGCTGTTTTAGGTGGAGCAGCACTGTGTCTGTGACAAAGAGGAAATGGAGTCTTAAATTAATTAATAAACTCTGTGAATCTGCTTTGTGTCACAAATGAACCAGAAGGTGAACTCAAGTTTTTTTTTTTTTTTGTTTTTTGCTCCATTGCTCATTTTTCTCTCCAATGATCCCAGATGCAACAGACCTCTTTGCACTGATAGATCGGCTCTGTTCCAAGGTGACACCTCCTCATGCAGGGAAGGGGTTTTGATAAACTCTTCCCTCTCTGCTCCTCACCCCCCCGACTTTCAGCTGGCTTAAGAGGAAAAGAAGTGGAACCGCTGTTAATTTATATAGACCTCTAGTTGCTGCTGAAGCCCTTTGTTTGGATCTTTCCCTCTTCACTTTGTGACATTACATTTTACCAGATGACCTTGCAAGCAGCAGCAGAGCTTTAATCAAGATCCATGGTTTTCTGTGGTACGATGAGAACCACTGATGGTGTTTGGGCTGCATTCACTTTTACTGGGAGGGGGATTATGGCATCAGCTGTTTAAAAAGCCAAATCCAAACCAAATCATCTGTGATGTCGAATGAATGAATACTCCTTCAGGTATCTGGAAATAATACCCAAAATTATCTTCCTGATACCTTGAATAATTAGTTTTTTGTTTTTCCACACAGTAGGAAGCTGTGGGCTTGAGGTGTTGCTTTACATGCTGTTGTTACATCATCTTTCAAACACGGTTTGGACGTGTAGTCAGTATGTGCGTGTGTAAGCTTCTGACTTTAATTGAAGTAAATTCATCTTTAATTCTGGCAATTAGGAGTAAGAAATATTTGGATAATCTTCACAATCTAGATAGTTTTCACAACTCTAAAACAGAAAATATTTAATGTCAAACAATACGTATCTGAATTAAGCTCTATTCCATGACTGTCCAAAATCACCATGTGATAATTGATATTTCTTCTCTAATTGCCATCGATGCAGAGGTTATTTATAACCATTGACGGCATAAGACTTGCTGCATACGACGGCACAAGACTAATAAAATACCATTGTGCTAAATGTGGCGTTTCGTGGTTTAAGGCACTTCACGAGAACAAATGCTTCGAATGAATTTTGCTTGGCGTTATTCACCTATTTGCATTTTCTTTTCTTTTCTTTTTTCCCCCCTATATCTGTGGTTAAGCCCACATAATTGGAAACCAAAATGCAGCCTCTAATTGTGATTTACTTGCTCCTGAACCAACTATCTGAAATCTGTCCGTATCTGTTGTGAGGTTTTCCGTTTTGTTTATTCGCATCGATGCGGCTGCTGCTTCGGTCACACAGAACGACCTTTTCCCGGCGGGTCCAGCTGGCAGCGGTGTGCTGTTTGAAGTGCGACTGTACCTCTCAGTGTGAACTAGCAGCAAGCAGACATCAGACAGCCTATTAAAGACTCAATTAGACGTTATGCGTATTGGATTCCTGTGGCTGGGTGTCCTATTGAAATACCATTACTTGGAGATGGAGAGAAGTGAAACGAGATAAAGAGCAAAAGACAGAGACAAACACAAAGAGAGGCAGCGAGAGAGGGAGACAGAGAGTGATAAAGACACGGAGTGGGAGGCTGAATGAAGCGCCGCTGGCATCAAAGAATGATTAGAGCTTGGCCCAACATAATGTGATCTCTGGCACCTAGAAGTTATGGCTTCACTTTTTTCTCTCTCTCTTATGTCTCGGTACAGAAGCTGACAATACAGATGGCTACTGTAGGGAGTAATCCAGTAATGCACTACATGACGGATACAGATTCCAGTTCAATAACTGCCCCACTGATGTGTTTTGCAGACCAATAACAGATAACCATTAGGTGAAGATGCCTCAGCGTCAGGTCGGGGCAGCTCGACAAACGCTCAGTTTAATATTAAAGATATTTATTTTCAGAGCTGATGTTTCGAAGTTGGGCTGCTTTACTTACTCGCTCGCTTCGTTTCTATTTCTAATTACCAGCTTTCTTATTCCCTCTCCCATTTCTCTCAGTAAACCGCACCTTGCACTCACCCATAGAGTCTTAATCCTTTTATTGTTTTGCTGCACATAATTACTCTGCGTCTCAATGAGGCTTTCCGTCTCTCGACATCATGGACTTTTGAAATGTTTCTGTTTGATTAAATTTCGGAAATTTGTTTTAAATGAAGCGAGTAAGTGAATTTACGCAGGAGTGAATGCCACTTGGTGCTGCATTTTGTCGGCTAGTAGGAGGTTCAGTTCTGGTCCCGTCCGGTTGTTTGCTCGGTCAAAACGCGGTTCTTCTTTCAACGCTTCTAGAAAGACCAGATTTGTGGCACATGCGGCAAGTAGTCGTCTTGTCAGGTGGTTCTGTGTCGTTTTATTTCCATCTTAGATGAAATTACACACGAGGGAATTGTATTTTCTAATTGTCTGCCACCAAACCAATGGCATGGACAACAGAAGAACCTGGTAACGAGACGGAGGCTTTTAACTCCTGGGGATGAGATCGGATTACACAAGAACCAGGTGAGACTGATCAGTGGCATGTAGTGCAGCTGGGTGTGGACCCAAACAGAGGAACCGAAAGGTCACTTTTTAACTTTGTTGGCCTTTTGGAGAATTGGAGACATCATCAGGTTGTTAGCTACCTCTTGCTGCCTGCTGTGATCATGGAACTAAAGTGAAATTGTAAAATTCACAGCTGAACTTTGCACTTTTATTACTTTAATGCAATGTTGATCGTTATGTTGTTCCATTATTATCTGCTTTTTTGAACATAAGAGGAGAGTCTGTGTCCTTCTCACCAGTTTCAGAAACAGAATCCCATCTGCTATGAACTGCAGAGTTTTGGTTTTCTCTCTCAGATTAAACTGACCTTCTGCTGGTTTGTGTCAAAGAAGCCTAATGGCATCTGCCGACAATCTTTGCAAAGCGGCCTGAGGAAGTTCCTCTGGGACCAGCAGAACTACTCTGTTTTGCTGCTTTTCTGGGTTTATAACCTTTCTCCTCCCACTTGTGTTGCTCCTCTCCCCTGCTTAAACACATTAAGTCTCCCTTGTTCCTATAGCAACCCGTCCTCATCTCTCTATCAGGGTGTGTATACATAGCCCGTCTCCAGGGTATTCGTTCTTCGGCTCAGCAGAGATATTAGCAATTATGTACTTGTTAGGAGTGGGCAGAAGATAAGAAAGATGTGTTTTGTGTCTGATTACTTTTGCTGTGTGTTCCTGGGAGAGGTCTGGGAGTCCTCAGGGGGACAGTACCAAACCCCCATTGCTAATCTACTCAGAGCCCTGGTGGAAATATTGCACTTTTCCCTGCATTGGATTATTCATGCATGAAGCGCTGAATAAATGGGAAAGTGGAGGAGCTTTTATGAAAGGTAATAGTTGTGAACATTAGGCAACCCCAACCCTCCTAATGTATTTTTTCCCCACTGCCTGTTATGAACTGGGCATTTATCTGAAGGAATATCTCAGCTGATTTATTGTGTTGTGAGGCCGAGCGAGCGGACCTATGAAGTAAATCAGTGCCACGCATACAATCAATCAATCAATAATCCATCCATCCATTATCTTACATGCTGATCCCTAGTGGAATTGTGAGTGTCGGTGCCGATCGCCAGCGGTTTATTTGCATCAAGAAAACGAAAAAATAAAACATAAAAACATCCTAAATGGATCGTTTAGTCAACAGTTGGGAAAACCAACAACAGATGTTGCATTTTGTCAAGTGCCATGGTTAAAATCATCAATACACATCAAATATGTTGGTCAATGTTCCAGTTATTGTGGTTCCAAAGCGACTCTGAAAAAAGGTCGGCGTTTTGACCTTGATTTCATTTTGCAGCTTTCTGGAGAGTTGATGCAGCAACAACAACAAAATACTCTTTCATGTATTTTAGTGCTCAGCTGTTCAGTGATTTGTAAACTAATAAACTAAAAGCATATTTTTGAAATATATTCTCTGTGCTACAGGGACATTAAAACTCTTCACTGTGACCATCTCACCCTGTGCTGTGTGCCAGTCAGAGTGCTGGATAATGCTCACGTCTTACACACTTCGGGAAAGTACAGGATTCGATTCAAACATATTCCATGTTGCTCCATGCTGCAGAAAAACAAAACGCAAGGTGGAAACATTTATTTACTGATCATATTTCCTGTTCTGCCGTCTAAAGGTTGTATCCAGCTCTCTGTCCATCCAGCTCTACGTTCACCCATTGATTACTTAGAGCTTCATCGATCCATCCATTTATTTAACATCCATCCATTGATTCCATTAAGCTTCATCTGTCCTTCATATATTTATCCATCACTTTTTCATCCGTTAATCATCTGTTGAGAGCAACAGCCATTTTTTTTTATCATTAATTTATTTCAGATTTGTCCATCCATCTTTAAACCAAAATATCTGCCATAGACCAATATATTTACTGATTTATATTAACTAAATATGTAATTGACTGATACCTCTTTAGAATTTATTTGCAAATTCACTCTTCCTTTCCTTCTTCTCTCTCTTTCTTCTCTGACATTACTCCCCGTTTGTCTCAGCTTCACCCTTATTTTCTTATCTTTTTCACCCTTGTTCATTCCCCACATTTGCAGAGTCACCTCTGCTCTGCGCCGTTCTTTCTCTGCGCCCATCTTTCACTTCCTCTTTTTTTAGGTCCATCATGAAATCTTTAGCAGGAACTCATTATCATCAATCAATGGATGAAGCTCCTGCATGCGCAGCCCCTGTCAAATACTCTGCATTGCTGATCTGCGCTCTCCCAAACCCGGGCATGAGCTGAGCTGCTGTCTCCCAGTCAGACAGAGGATGTGGGACGGTGAATTTACACGCTTGCTGAATGGATCCTGTGGGCTTTGATTGTTGGCTGGGCTGATTACAGTGCAGTGCAGCAAGGTGTCAAACACGCCAGCAGCACAGCGGGGGGTGCACACACACCCTCCTGTGTCCCTTTTACCCAGTGCCCTTGTGCAAGCTGCCGTGTCAGGACTCATCATCGGACAGTCGGTTCGGGGAATTAACTGTAAGGCTGTTTTCTCTTCCTTCTCTGCGCTTGTCATCAGGAACAGCCATTAGGGTTGTTGCGTCAAGGGTAAAGTGAAGGAGGTTTTTGTTTTGGACTGCAGCCATGCAGCAGAATATTCAGGGGAGCTCGGGGATTTGAATTGCTTTCCATTACAGAACACAGCAAGGCGGGTAATAAACCAAGATTCGCCTCTTTTCCTGTGCTCTCATTTTCTGAGCCTGAACATTATGGTTTCGAAGTGTGCTTCAGCGTCATTAAAATGAAAAAAATAAATAAATAAATGAAAAACATTCTTTCAAAGAAAAATATGCCACAGCTTTATTTTAATTAGCTTGGAAACAAATGCACAGTGCTGTCACGTTAAGTTCTGAATGTGAGAGCCTACCTTTGTTATTCCCACTGCATTTCTTAACGAGCACAATAACAAGAAGAGATTCGTATTATGGAGAGTATTTACTTATATCACAAGCTGGTGTGAAACTGGGTGTAATATTTTACAGTCATTGGCACCTCTGCTAAAAATGAAAACAAAGTTTTTGTTTAAATTAGAGGTGGGGTTCAATTAAATCTTTTAATCAAGTTAATTGCAGATTCTGTAATTAATCGATTAATTGCTTTTTAATTGAGAACCATGAACAAAATAAGCATCGTTTAAAAATCTGAGCCGTTTTGCTAGCGGGAGCAGGTTTTCTGTGGCTCTTTGCCCTGGGTGCTCATGAATCAGGGGCAAGCACAAAAAAAACAAACTGATATGTTTATTTTTCTGTTTCTTGTTGGCATGTCCAGTCAAGAGGCAGTGAGAACACTTGTGTTAAGCTAATGGCATAGTGAGTGTAGGCAGTGTAGGTAAAAATATACCTAACTACGTCATCTAAATCTGCACCTCAGTAAAGATTTCTTTTCACATAAAGATCTCCTTTTCTTTTTTAACCTTAATTTGTCAATTTTGTGCTAAATACCACGTGAAAAAGTAAATACCGTTTTTTTCGCACTATAAGCTGCTACCTTTTTCTGACGCTTGGAACCATGCGGCTTTTCTGTGGATTTTTCTTCAACCACCAGGGGGCTCTTTAGCAGGAAGTGAATCATTGGAAGTCAAACAACTGTGTTTTTTCTGTCCATTAAACACATATTGATCCAACAGACAAACGAAGAGCGGAGGAGTATGACACCACTAAGATCTTGCAAAACCTCCAGATCCAAACTGAGTGATAGCTAACCAGCTGGTCACTCTGGTGGCTACAGACAAGAGGGCAGAAGAGACACATGCACTAATCCCAAGAGAAAACAGATCATTCAAAAAGAAAAGAAAAACTTGTAGAAATTCAGAGCTGGTCTGTGACCATTTTCACCTCAGAGCTTCAAAAGAGGAGCCGGCACATTTATCTGTTTGTTTGTTTGTTTGGTTTTTTTTTTTTATTCCGTCAAATTTAAAACTATTCTCACTCGTTCTTGCCAAGTCCTGGACAGATAAAAAAGATTTTCTTGTGGGATCCATAAGGTTGAAACAACAAGGGGTAATTAAATGCATTAGTGGAATGGATTGTTTCTGCATTAGGAAGCTCAAACAAACGTCGTCAGCCTCGTTGCTCTTTTTATGGCAAGGATGTAGAAAACAACACTGGTTTGTCTCAGAGCTGGGGTGACCAGAGCCGGTCCTCAAGGCCTGGCGTCCTGCGTGTTTTAACTTTCTCCCTGGTTCAACACACTGGACACAAATGACGGCTGATTCGCAGGTCTCTGCAGAATTTGAACATACTGAGGTTTGGTAGTTGGACCATTTGAATCAGCTGTGCAGGAGCAGAGACGTCTAAAACATGCAGTTCTCTGGCTGATCACTGCAGAATGGCAAAAAGCCATTGTACCTGTTCAAAATGTTGTTGCCATGTAATCAGGTGATTGTTAATCATCACACATGTAAGTAAATAGCAGGATGATGAACATAATCACTAACTTTTTCCATTTGGAGGGAAAAATATTGGTCTTGAGTCGTTTTCCTGTTAGTTCAAAACGAGTTTACTTGCATTATTTACGGTTATATGAAAACGGCCCATCTATCTCTTAAAAAATATAAAACGTTCTATCCTATCAAATGCAAATCTATGCAAATGTCTCAACAAATGCATCAGTTGTGACCATGTGTGCATCTGTGCATGCAGCAATTCTTACCGGTGATTGTCACGGCTGACAGTAAAGCAGCGAGCCGGTCTCAGCTCTCCCTTAGGCCATGCAGAAATATGAGTAGTTCACTCTGAAATCCTCCTTTCTGGCTGTCACTCCACATTTCTTTCTTCTCAGACATGCCTTTCTACAGAAAACATATTTTCACACAAAGCTACTGCTATGGTAGACATTTGGACCAGACACAAAGGAATCCATTGTGTTTCCTACACACTCTTTTTTTTTTCTTTTTTTTTTTTACAGTACCTGAACATTCAAATACGTACCTGAGCCCTTTTTTTTTTATGAACTTCCTCTCTTTCATGCTCGTCCTTTCTCTCTCTCCCTCTTGGCCTCTTTCCATCTCCTTTATTTCATTTCATATAATAGGATAATTGTGTCAGCGACCCTGCCTGCACAAAACCCTCAGGTGATAACGAAGATGAAACACTTCGGTCAACGTGAGATCCTGTTTATGAGTCAACTTGAGGGTGAGATAGTTCATGTTTGTGTGTGACCACACCTGCACCTATTATCGTTTTAATGGTACGTGATCTGTGACCTTGAGTCCGGGAGTTATCAGCGTTTTTCCCACTAAAGCCGACTTGGCTGGGGGAAACAAGCGGACGAGCTTGGGAATACAAGGAGTCCCCCTCCAAAACCTTCCCACAGTCCCCTGCTTCTGCAGGTTTCTCCCTCGTGGAGTGAGTGAGAATTAGCAAGGTTGTTTTTCAATGCAGCATAGTTCCAGGCTATTATAGAAACAAAACCACCCAGGGGACCCGGGCATTATGAGTGTTGGAACAGCCAAGAGCCGAGGAACAGATGAGTTCTCTCCTGGCTGTGTCTCTATCCGTGGTTCAGCCCGGTCCCCGGGGCGTCCTGCCCCCCATAAATATACATGCTGTGTAATGCCGTTCTGAGATTCGCCTTACCCTGCACCTCCAACACCAACCGTGCCCAATAAATGCTGTAGCTGGACCGTACCTGTGTGTTTAAGCTAAGATTGGTAATGCAGCATCTGTTTACATCTTGCTAGAGTTAAATTATTTATTGAGCTCATTTATTTTGTGTCTGTGATCCACAAAGAGCAGGAGTGTAACATCGCACCCAGCTCAAGAGACGATGCGTGAAACTGGCTTTACAAAGACAGAAAAAATGCAAAACAAAATTGTCTTTTTTCTGCAATGTTTTCACAAATAATCTATCATTAATTATTGATAACATAATTATTATGTTATCAATAATTACAGGCCTGTCAAATTTGACAGGCCTGTGTCTTCAAGGGGGTTCTAATGCCAAAACAGAAAAAATAAAAAAAAAATGTTCCCTGTTTTTGTGTGTGTGTTTGTGCGCCCAGTCTAAGTAATTTAGATTTTTATTTAATAATCACCAAACAAAATGCCAGATTGCTTGCATTGCTTTTTGGTTTTGAACAGATAGAAAACACAGCATTAAATTCCAAAATTAGAGGCCACCATAAATCAGTTACAGTACAAATCATCTTTATTGTTTCTATTAATCTGTCAGTATTTATTTTTTACACAGACTCCCCAAAATGCTGCAATAAAATCATATTCATCAGCAGCTTGGAGTTCTTTTGAAGACTAAATGTAAAGTTTCAATTCTATGTTGCATGACTGTGTTTTTGTGTTTTTATGATGTAAAGCACTTTGAAATGCCTTTTTGCTGAAATGTGCTATACAAGTAAAATTTGATCGATTGCTTAATTGAAACAAGAGACTCAAACTTACAACTGAAACCAGCTGTATGTTTATGTTTGCTTATAACAGTTCTCCGTTTATAAGTATATACTTTTTTGATTTTTAATTAAATCACTACATGCATTTAACCATTTTTGGTCACTGTCCCTTGTTAAGTCAGACTAAATGTTTCTTTTTGATTTACCTCAGTTAAAAAAATTATTCATTTATACTAAATGCCAAATTAACAAAACAGGATTTAAAAAACAAAAAATTTGTCTTCAAATTCAGAAGATTGCACACGTTTAATTTGTACTTGTTAGAACTGGCAGTAAGCCACTGTACAAATAATTTTTGGTATGTTTAACATTCTTGCTCCTGTCTTGAGATTCTTCCATATTGTGCATATTCTACATATTGTGTTTTTCTAAACAATGTCCTTTTTGTGAAGTACATCAGTCCTGTCTGCAGTAACGCACAGCCACAAGACATGACGGCGCTGTGTAACCTGCACTTTGTTGCTGTGATGGCCTCCCCTTGTAAAACCAAATATAATGCTGTTCATAACAATCTTAAGTTTCTATTTCAGCTTCATCAGACAGGATCGATCTCCAAAGTAAATGTCTTTGTCCCGGAGGGGTTTTTTCAAAATGTAGTCTGCATTTTACGTTGCTTCTAGAGTAATGAGTTCAGCTCATGTTAGTATCTGAGGTTGATAAACCCACTTCATCCTAAACATGTTCATCTCTGTGCTGGAACAGAATAATGACTACACACAATGATTACAAAATATGCTATTGAAGGAAAAAGTCACGCTGTTATTTGCATTCACCAGGTCTGACTCTTTGATATGTATATTTTTCCACGATGCACAATGTTTTTAGAAAATGTTTTCCTGTTGTGGTGCACATTTTGAAATAATTTGTTTTCCAGAAAAAAATACCATTCCCACTTTTTATTTCCCAATTAATTTTGAATAACTCGGAAGATGGAAAAATGTGCATATTTTAGCATTAATTAGAAGATTATAACTCTAATGTGTTTACAAAAAAAAAATCCTAAAATTTAAACTCTCAACACCTTGTTGGTGTTAGTAAGCGTTAAACTATCAAGTCCGCACAGATTTGGTATTTAACACAATTTAGTGTAAAGCACTAAAGCTCTAATTTAAGAGGTAAAGCACCAACTTTCCAAAAAGAAATAAATTAACACTCTGTGGTGTTAAAAAATCAGCTCTCCCTGCAAGTTACCTCCACAACATGCCACATTAAAAGAGGACCAGCAGGTCTACCTGGAAATTCCAGATTGCCAATCTTGGTTGCGACAATTAAGCTACTATGTTTCTTAGGATTTCAAGTTACTCACCTTTTATTTCTTTGTGACCTAGAAATACCTACCTAGATCTTACCTTGAGTCTTCATCAGAGCAGCTGAGAAAACTCAGATCAATGTCTCACCTCTGCTCACCTGTCCACCAACAGAGCGTTAACTGTTGAATTGAATAAAATCACCAGAGGCTTTGCAACATCATCCAAGCTGTGCAATAAATCTCTTCCCTGTCCTTACCTGTTGCCTTGCTGCGTGTTGATGCATTTAAGAATTTTAAGCTCCGCTTTATGGCAAAAATGATTTTCTTTTTCATCAGACTCTTTTTTTCTACTATTCTAGGACTTCACTAGTAGAGATTCTGCAGGAAATAAACTTTTCAAAGTCGGCATATCAGCACGAAACAACTCTCCAGGTGCAAATGAAGCTATTTTGATCAGAAAGACATTATTATAAAATCTTGTGACCCGACTCCTTTAACTGATCTGCAGGTGTTGGCAGTTTGTTTTCTCAAGTTTTAATTCACTCAACACAACACTACAAGGACAAACTCCAGCCCACGGCTACATAAACGTGCGACAGGTAGCCAGACAACACACGAATATCGCTACATTTTACCAGATTTTGTCATGTTTCATTTAGTATCTCTCAGGACCAAATACAGATGGCAGCAGCTGTAAACAACCGGCTCTCCTCTCTCCACACCAGCTCTCTGTCTTCCTCTCTCGCCCTCAGGCTATGAAGTGGAGAGGGTATAATTTATCATGAACATGACAAATTACTTTTGGTGGTACTGAGGAGTGGATTGGTCAGCCATATATGGGTATGTGTGTGTGTGCGTGCGTGCGTACGAGGGTGTGTGTGTGTGTGTGTGTGTGTGTGCGTATCCAGAAGTGTGAAAAGAGAGACAAAACTGAGAGACGGAGTGTGAAGTGGTGGCAGGGCCAATGAAATGATGTGCAGAATCTTGGCTCAGCCAGCTGGAAGGTGGGAATAGATTACAAATCGCTTTGTTTTTCATCTCTGGGCAAATGCTGCTTTCACATATCACAACCAGCAGTTGCGTTTGCTGTCTGTCATTTGCATTCTGCGTGTTGTAAGCTCTTATATGGGAGGATGAAGTATGGAAAGCCTTGTCTCTCTTGAGCCCAACTCCTAGTGGGTGATGGACCGGCATATTGTCAGAACTCCATGGTTTTAAATAGCCTTTAAGAAGGCCTGTTTCAGAAAACGCAATTGGCCAACATGATCCAACCAGTGTTGTCCAAAGTGTGGCACCTGAGCTATTTTACAGCCCTCTAAAACTCAAAGTGTACATTCTTGGAAAACTAGATGGAGTCAGTACAGAATAGTTCCTTTTTCAAATTAATTTTGAGAGTAATTCATCATCAGTGGCTGTATACAGCATTAATATAAAATTAAGTGCACAGCAACACCATCTGGTTCACTTGGGGAGGTGTGAATGCATAACCAAACTCTGATTTGGACCAAAAAAGCAAAGTCTGGTCCCCGTAAAAACCCAAGTCTATGTTTGGTTGAAGTGAAATCTGTTGAGGTTCCAATGCATATGTGAACGCCGAGCGGACGAGAGACTGCGCCAACACCAGGAAGAAGACTACAGCAGAGCATTGCATTCTGGGTAAATACAACCAAAATAATCGTACAAGTCTAACGCTGGTCTCGTGGGAATACAGCGGCTAAAATCTGACGCCACTCCTGTTTTGTTTTGGGTGCAGAAGGCGGTCGTATTCATGTCTTCTTTATAGGTTTTGGTGTGGTTTCTCTCTGTGGTTCTTGGTGCCACCACATGTGAAGGGGTGAACCAATTTTTCAAAGGGTTTGAATTATCTGACACCATGCAGGGTGAAAGCCAACCACACCAGCCGAAAATGTAACAAATGTTGCCATTTTGGTCCCAAACTGAAGCAAGTCTATCAGGTGTGAAAACACCCTGAGGTACTTTGAAACTAACTTAGTGGTAAACTGAGGTGCATTGTCCATTGTAACACCCAAGCTTTGACTTCCTGGTTTATGTCTTGAGATTTGCTTCAGTATTTTCATACAGTGTTTCATAAATATCAACACATTGAAATGCTCCTACTATCGTACTTCACATCAAAAGTAAAACATTTTGGGCAAACAGTTTGGTTACAGCTTCCTCAGACAACAGCATATGTCTCCAAATATACTTTATACCTAAGGGCATTTGGAAACGCTAATCTTCTTTTCTATGTTTCTTTTTGAATGATGGCTTCTTCCTTTCTGACTGGCCTTTAACACCGTCTTACTATGGATGATGGCTTTTTAACCAGCTTCAGCAAGCATCTTCATCAGGGTTTTTTTGTGTGCTTTTATTCATTTCTGTCCTGGTTCATTTGACATTTTCCTTCTTTCTGCCTCCTGTTGTTTCCTCTCTTTATCTGTTTGTTTTTGCGATTCTTTGTGCGTTTCTGCCCCGCACACTTTTAGATTCATTTTCGATTAGCATCGATTCAGCTCCAGGTCCACACCCTCTTCCACTGACGTCTCATTACAGACGCAGACAAACTCACGCACTCAGTTCTTAATAAATCTAATTGCACACTCAACTCATATAACGCCTCTGAATCCTGGCCGACAAATTACTGCAGCAATCTGACACCGTCAATGAGTATGGCTGCCACTCTGGCTGACTGGATCCTTTAGTGAAAGGAAAAGATAGAAATGAATATTGTGCAACACTTTCTTTGATTCAGTTGTTTTCACCCCCTGTTTTTCAGTCTTTCTTTCTTCCTCTCAGCCTCTTCTGTTTCAACCCACACCTCTGATCCGACCACGTTTCAGCTGTTGATTCTGCATCAATCACCGCAAAATCTAATTTGTCAAACCTCCGTCGAGCAGGGCTCTCAACCTCCGTGCCTGCTGTCTTTTTTTTTTTTTTTGTCTGGAACCCCGTAAATGAGATGTGTGATAAGATAACAGAGGGAGTTCTGCCGGTAATATAAGGGGGAGAAGAAAAAAAAAAAAAAGAACAAAAAACAGACTTTTGCACTTTGAAGTCATAGCAGATCAAAAAAACAACAGAGGTCTCTTTCTGGTACAAAGAGAATGCACTCCCCTTCATCCATCTTGGCTCGTTTCTGCACCTTTTCTTTGCAGCCTGCCTGTCACTCTGAGCCGTCACATCTCACAAACAGGCCCCCAGCCTGCCCCACCTGCCCGCCTGCAGCGCCTGCCTCTCTGCCGCCAGGAACAGATCTCAGTCTCTGTGTGAGTGTGCGCCTGCTTAGACGTCCCTGGAGGACTTGTGCCACTTGGAGCAATTTGTGCACTCTGGTTATTAGCGCACAACTCATAAAAAACACAAGCGGCATATTCTGCCTGTTTGTCCTCATATCTGGGTCGCGTGCTTTTAGCACAGCTGCAGCTAACAGGAAGGTTAGCTGAGTCTGAGTCCGTTACTGCAGACTCAGACTCTCGTCTTTCTAGGTTGAAGCCTTGCGCTGTAAAGTTTGCAGAGGTTTGAGCCTTGTGCCCCATAAGTGCAGCCGTTCAGCGGACCATCTTTGTGACAGTCTCCTGCGCTCCTGACATGGGAGTCATCTGTCTTCACCGTGTCCAGAGCAATGATGTGGGATAACATTGGTGGGAAGTGGTGCAGACAGGGAGGTATTGGAATATCGATCCTCCTCTCTTCCTCTGTCTTCCTGCAAGGATTTTTATTCCAGGCTGTGTGATAAAGCGACCGAAGGGCTTTGAGCCCTTGTATTGTTTCCTATACCATTTGAGCTCGTGTGAGAGTGCAATTTATCTGAAGGAAGGCTTTGCGATGCCGGGGTTGGAGTGAATGCACCTCTGAAGCCATCTATGCACAGATTTCATTTTCACAGAAAACCTGTGAAAGAAATCTCTCTGAATATGACATTTGTAATAAAAAACATTTAGACTATCGATTATTTTGTCGTAAGTTTTGGTTGTTGAAGACCCAACGGGAGATATCGATTATTGTACTGTAGAGTAATTTTATTTTATTTATTTGTTTTTTAAGAAAAGGAAACTATACCTAAAAGCCGTAGGCGACACTTAAGAAAGCCGACAAAGAGAGAACATTTTTTTGTTAGAAATCAGAAGGAAAAATAATAATCCAACACAAAGAATCAAACAGCTCAATAAAAATGACTTGCTGTATAAATACAGAGGGGGGTTAACTGCAAAATAAAGATAAATAAAAATGTATGCCTGAGTGGTTGGAAGGTTGATATATCAATAACAACAAGTCTTTAATGTTTTTACTCCACAGTTTGTAAGCTAGTAGCATTCCCCCAGTTTATTCTAGATTAGTAAAGTACAAGTTAAATATTGGTTCTCCGTTTTTGATTCTTGTTCTGGGTTGCCAAGTACTCCATAAAATAATATACTTACAGGAGTTTCTCTATAGGTCCTGCAGATGTTCTTCAGGTGATAATGCAATTTGCAATTTATTGAAACAAACTCTGATTTGTCTCCCCACTATGCAAGGTAACAACTCATCAACTGATTCAAACCAATGTGAGCGAAACCACTGGTGTGAAAGGACTCTACGTCTGCTGCCAACCTTTTGTAGCACGTTCATCTCAAAGTAAGAATGTAAAATACTCAGCAGAACCACTGAAGGTCCACAAGCTCTGGCCTCAAATAGCAGGTTAGAAGTTAAAGTTTGGTTAGGAAACTACAGCAAGCCTGGCTAGCTTGGTGAGGTTGCCTACAGTCTCGCTACAAAGAGACCGACTTGGTCTTCCAAGTTTGCACGGTTTGCACCCGATACATTAGACCAGAGCAGCAATGCTTAGAGAAACCACTCGTCTCCAGGTCGGTGGTGGAGAATCACACAGTGGTTTACAAACTCCTTTACAGTCCCATACAATATCGTCAGAAGGAGTACGTCTGTCAGCTGAGGCTTGGTTGAATCGGTCCATGAAACACAACAATAATCCCGAGCACAGCAGCAAATCTTCAACACGACTGCTAAAAACGGAAAGACTTGCTGTGTTGCTGTGGTGGGACCTTAAGAGAGCTGAGCAGAAACAAATACCACCAGAACCTCGACAGAGTGAAGCAAGCTTTACGAGGAAGAGTGGGCCAAAATTCCCACACTGCCACGAGAGAGAGAGAGAGAGAGAGAGAGAGAGAGAGAGAGAGAGAGAGAGAGACTGTTAGAGCCAGACAGAAAACGGCTATCGAGGGTGTTCGCCGCTAAAGGCTGTTCTTCCAGCTATTGAGTCATCTCCATCTTGGCTTCATCTTTGTTTAATAAATAACGACAGAGTGGGAAATGCTGGGTATTTTTTATTTATTTTTTTTGCCAAAGACCAGATCATTTTGTTATGTCCTGATATTTAAAGCCTTACAGTTGATATTGGGTGTTTTGTGCCATAATTGTATTAAAACAGAATCATATCATTCACCAGAGTTTGTGCTTATTGTTGATAACACTTTAAAACAGCTTGCTTTTAGCACTGCAGCTGATGAGTTGTGCCCTTGACGGCAAACGCAGCACAAACAATCTGTATTTTTCTCTCCTTACTGTCTGTTTGTTTCCACTTTACACCTTTTGATTTTGCTCTTGCATCAGCTGAGCTTGGAAAGGTTTATTTTAAAGCACCACTGTGGCAAGAGCAGGTGATAACTTCTTCAACCTCAGCTCCTGGATATGAGACTTTTCTTCACGTTTTACCATTCAGTGATCGTAGGGCTGCACTCAAAACGGATACTTTAAATAAAAACATATAATAAATGATCAAACTTCTGTCAAATGTCTAACAAGGTCAATGCTGGACCGATTTATTATCTCGTGCTAAGTCAACTGAAAATACAGATTTTTAGATTATCTTGATTAAAAGTTAAATTAAAACAAGTTAAGAACATCTCTTTCCTCTCTTTTTGTTATTTTTGTCTTAACATGTGTTTCCATAATCAGTGCCAAGAAAAACTTAAAAAGGCCGTCTTAGAATTTTCTTCGAATTGTGCACTGCTGTCGCTTCACTTTATTTTCTGAGAAATCATCTTTGGAGTTGTTTATGTTTCGTGCCATTTGTTTTGCAAACATGTTTTTATTTATTTATTTATTTCTTTATTTGGCATTCGTGATGGCCTTGTCTCCGTGCTCGACCCGCCCTCATGGAAAGAGACGTCTGCAAAACAAAAACACGGACCTCACTGGGAAAATTTAGCACGCGATAAGTGAGAAGTGATGATAAGACCTGGTGTGAAAAGCACAACGCCTGCACAACTGCACACAGATAAGGACAGACGCACACTCAGACAACACAGGCACGCATATATATAATTCACAAGTTCCTTTTTGGCCGCCTTAAAAAATAAAACAAAAAACAAGACAAGACAGGAAACCTCTGTGATGCATTTTAAGATTAAATTTGATATTTTGACCTCACAAGGAACATTTACCAAATCAGATTTCTTATTGGATCCAAAATATTGCATTGTGTGAAAGTGAACTTGTCTTTTCTTCTTATTGATACCTCTGATATTAAATGACATGGAATCATTCATTTGTTTAAAGTAGTTTTTAAAAAGTAATGCAAAGAATGGATTCGTCTTTGTAGTTTTGGTTGAAGCAAGATTTCTTTTGACATCCATTTGACATGTTAGTAATGGTGTGTGAATACATCAGAACATAAGGTATTGATATTAACTGATATTAAATTAGCTTCCTTCCTGCACCATGGTTACTGTACATGCTGTGAGCAAAATCCTGTGATTTCCACTGCATACTTTATCCTTCCTGGCTTTCGGGCTCCAGCCAGGTGCCGTTTTGCAACATTTTGATCTGAGAAA